>NW_021319004.1:1329522-1381258 GCF_001605985.2 Dendrobium catenatum | reverse complement strand
GCAATTATAATTATATTTTTAGGCTAATCTGATATATGTCATCACTGACCATCCCCTTAAATCAATACTCGCCAAGTTAGATCATTTAGAAAGATACTAAAATGGTTAGTATAGCTGAGTCAATTATAAAACACCCGCACACCAAGGAAAGTTATTAAGGCTCAAACACTTGTTGAATTTCTTTCCAACTTTATCACCTATGGTGATGAGCAATAGGTAGTAACTCAACATTAATAATAAACACTTTATTCTAATTAGGCTTTAAGTGAGTAAGGAGTAGGCACAAGTATGCTTTTAAAAAACTTAATAGGAATTATCATCACACACACCTCTAGTATTGAGTTAAAGTGTTTAATAATCAAGTAAGGAATGAGGCCTTATTCGTTGTATGTCTTGGAGAAACTTAGCTAGCCATATACTTTGAATCGTTAATCGTGAACCAAATAAATAACACTATAGGAAAATTGACATTTTTTGGCGGATTATTTCATAAAAAATTGGGTGCTTTCTGACAAAAAGAAAGATTTTTGATTGATTACAAGAAAAAAAATTATGCTGATAAAGCATTCGTAGGAAAATATATTTTGAAGATTTGTTTTCCATAAAAAATAATGCTGATGGATTTCTAAGAAATTTTTGATGGATCCCATTCAAAAAACATCGGCACAAAATAAGAAATTTTTTGGATAAAACGATGCAAAAAAAATTATGGCAAAATATTTTGCAAGAAAGTCAGGCAAAATTTTTGGTGAAATGTCTGTCGAAAATTTTTTCTGAAACTTTCATGAAAAAATTCATTGGAAACTTTTCGTCAATACCCCTTTCGAAGAAGATCGATGGATATTCCACCAAAAAATTGTTGAAAACCTATAGCAACTTAAAAAAAAAAATATATCCCTTCATTATTTCAATGAAATAATTTATGATTTATAAGTTACAACATTTTATCCAAATATATTATAACAAACCTTGTAAATTATGAGAGAACAATGCAAGCTAACAATAAAAAAGAAAAAATTTGTTGAAAACATAAGTCTTACAAACATACAAATATAATTATTGTCTTACACACATTCAAATTTAATTGTCTAAACATCAATGTCAACTTAAACATAAAGTTGATAATACTTTACAATAAATGTAAAACATTTAAGCAATCATCTTCAATGTCTTTACTCTCCAAAGGCTCACGCTGTTGATCCTTGTTTTTTAATTTTCCTAAATGTATGATCATAGTTCTTCCAGTATATCAGATTATTGCATTAATATATTAATTTGTATTTATCTCATCTCCTCTTTCTCCTAAGTGAGAGTAGCCACTCTATCTTTAGTTAACAATCTCCTCAATTTTGCAATCACCATGTGAAGTTGAGCTGGATGGGTTTGTCTCATATGCATATGGCTGTGAGCTTAATCTATATAGTATCCCCTTTTACCTCCCTCTCACAGCCTATGATCATTTGTGGTACTCAGAGTACTGTGTTGATCCAAAAGATGATCCTTGAGCACTAGAACATTGAGTCTCATATTCATATAAAATCATCTCGAGAGAGATGAATTCCATGAAAATCCACTTAATTGTTACATGTTATTCATGAACACTATAGAATATTTGATACTTACATGAAATTTCTTTGCTTTTTTATTAACCTATTGGTAATTAACTTAGTGTTGATGTGTGTGCATGTATATAGATCTAATGGTGTAGGCTCTCTTCCAAGTACCTCTTTCTACAAGAAAATCTAGTTAAAATAATAAAGATATATGTCTAATAAGAGGAATCATTTACCAGTCATCGTCTATGCTTGATGTGAGGCAATAAACCACTAGTGGAGGGAGATCCTTAAACACCATAGTTGGATGCTCTATTTTATTTTTTATGCTCCCTCTTCTTAGTAAACTCAGGGGTGTCTCAAGTTCTAGTTAGCCCACCCCATTCGCCATCTCCAAGCCATAAGAGGTGATTGCCATACTTTTTAATGTTCATGAACATATCTCTCAGTGGACTAGAACCTCTATTTTCAAATTCTTTCTAACTTTTGCATTATGTTCAGGCAACCACTTAAAGTATTTATGCCAAACTATGTATGAACTAAAGATGTTAGTATAAAATTATTAAAACTTCTTAAAAGTGTATTATTTACCTGAAAATCCCTGACTTATATATCTCTAACATACTGTGGAAGTTTCTTCAAAGATAATAAGGATCATCATATCTATTCCTTATGATGCCCCTAATCTTATGAGTGGCTGCCTAACAAGATTAAAACTATACAAAATAATGAAATTCATATCATGTTTCTCATTTATATAACATAAGAAATAGCAAAAGTAACTAATAATATAAACTTATGTATTTCTCCATGGCTCTATAGACAAATGTATTTCCTTTGTAGTACTGGCTCCTCAATTCTATCCTATACTATCATAGATTATCCAGCTTGATGTGGCTAAATCAGTGGTGGATAATAGTAAGGCTAATGGTAAGGAGGATAAGGATATGTTGACAAAACTATTTGTGATGATGGTGGGGGTAATATGGGTAAAAGGGTGTTGATTGGGTGGATTTGGTGATGAAAACCTTAGGCTCCTGTCAATAGGAGAGGGAGTGATTCCCATTTGGTGGTACTCCTATGGCAGGTGGAAATGTTTGACCCTACCCATGCTCAATAGGGGAATGATAAGGAGTCCCCTATGGTGTTACGCTTATGGCCAATGGAAATGTCTGGCCCAGACCCTGCTTAGTCTACCTTGACCATGTAGGTCAAGTGGACAACTTCTTTTTGAGACCAAACACAGGAGTAATAGATCTATGCCGAGCTCATCACCTAAAGGCATCTATAATAAAAATATAAGAATTAAAATTTTCTTGCATTACACATTAAAATAATACATAGAATGAAATATGTTCTTTGTAATGTAAAGATACAAAAAGTTGTAGTTTAAAAATTTAACCTCAAAATGAAATCAATGCTTTGGAATGTAAAGATAAAGAAAGTTACAATTTATAAATTTACATAATAGCAGTTTATAAATGAAAAAAAAATTGTAATTAAACTTGACATAGAATAAGTACTTTGTAATGTAAACTTACTATGAACTATTCTAAACCACTACAGGAAAATCATTCATTATCAGCAATTTTCAGACGGTCAATTTTCCGATGGCATTCTGGCGGTTTTCCGATGGCTTTTTGGCGGCTTTCGGCGGTCAATTTTCCAGCGGCTTTTCAAAATATCCACCGGATTTTAAATAAGTTAACTAAAATGATTAAAATTTTAACTATTTAAGTTTTTAACAAATTTATTAAAAAAATTAACTAATTTAAGTTAACTATTTCTAAATTTAAGTAAAAAGATTTAAATTAAAATTTATTATTTAAATTAATTTATTCTTTTAATAATTAGTAAATTTAAAAGTAATTTAATTGATTAGCGGGAAGGCGGGCGGAGCTTCGGGCAGCTGGGCGGGGCTTTGGGCAAGCGGGCAGCGCAGACGGGGTCTTCAGATAGTTGGGCGGGCAGTGCGGGAGTGCCTTCAGGAAGAGTGGGAAGGCGGGCGGGGCTTCGGGCAGCTGGGCATCTAGGCGGGCATCTCCGGTGGCCTGGTATAGCCATTTTTTTAAAAATATTTTTTTTTTATTTTTTGGTGGCCTAATTCTGCCGGATAGCTGCCAGAATTATTTACAGCTGGCCTGAAAACGCCACTGAAAAAATTTTTCCTACCCGGATTTTACCGGCAGAAATTTCGCTGCAGTAAAATTGCTGGTAAATTCTAAAACCGCCGGAAAATGATAAATTTATGCCTGAAAAGGCCGCGGGTAATATGTGATTTTGTTGTAGTAAACTAGATGAACTTTTGCTAGTTTGTAATATATCTTTATTTGGTTCCTCATTCCCACTCGGCAAGTTCGTCGCACTATCTACTTTTTCCAAGTGTGTTTCACGGATTGGAATTGAATCATCTAGAATATCAGTTGCAGGACCCCTAAATTCAAACATTTCTTCCTTTTGATGTGCACTTGCAACTCATATTATTGCTATGCAATTCCACAAGGTTTGGTCTTTATCATAACTAACTAATCTTGTTTATCTCTTCAACCATATGGATACTTAGTGAATTAAACTTAAACTATTTGGTTTGCTAAAATAAATGGATTAATTTTAGTGTATCTTTGGTTTTGCTTTAGCTTTATTATACCATATGTTGGATGTACCTTTGTACCTCTATTTGGAATAGGATTGTTCCATTGACAGTTGAATAAATATATATGATTCTCATCTTCCTCTGGATACTGCAATTGAAGAACCTCATCCATAATACTATAGTAGTCACATTCACTTCCATTGTAAGGGATTCCTCTAATAAAACTCCATAATCTTTAGTTTTTCTTCCTTTACACCATGACTTAACATGAAATCAAAATCCAATTACTATGTAAATTTGTTATATCTTTAATTTTCTCATAAGACCCCATGTAAGTACATGTAACCCTTGATTGATGACATCATTACAGGAATTGTGAACCTAAGAATAGTTGAAGAATAAGTGAAATGATGGAAAAAATAACTAATAAGTACAATAATTTATGTTGTTGTGACTCACATTTGTTCTAAACCATATTGGAAATTCATTTGTGACTACTCTATTAATAACTTCAGGATTTGTTGTTGACAAAGTACGAATGAATAGCCTATGCATAAATCCTCCAATTTAGATTTAACTTAAGAGTTTAGACTATGTAAATTTGATGTATTTCGATTATACTAACTCTAAGATAGGTTGAACTTTCACATAGTTAAGTAGCACATATATTATTATTATCTTAATCTCCAAATTGCTAAGAAATCTAGCTGTACATTTCCCACTAGGTTTCCTATGGTTGTCAAAGATTGACATTGATAAAAACGAATGATCATTAACATCAAATTTCATGTTGCAAATAATTTTGGTTTTCAAACATCTCATGTGTGGCTCAAAGTAGTAAGAATAGAAATGAGTAGCTAGGAGGAAAGATTTTTTTCTAGTGTGCAAATAATGAATTATATGTTTTACTCACTCTTGTGTAAAGCATCTTCACTTAGTTTTACTGAGCATAGGTCTTTGAAAAATATACAAAGTTTAGCCAATGGATTTGATATGTAATCCGGTACAAAGCAGAGTAGAATGGAAGAAGAGCCTCCATAAAAATGTGTCAGCCATGACTTTTCAGTCCAAATAAATCTTCCAGATCTAATATCCATGCATTGCCTTAAGTTAGATATCATCCATATCCATAAGGTATTTTCAATGTTTGAAACCACTGAAATGATCTTCTTTGTTCTAACATGAATAAAAAATTAAAGGTTCTTTTGGCTTCAATATTTTTTCATCCATTCACTCTTAGTTCAAGATTTTTTTTCTCCTATATTACTCTTTAATGTCCATTCTAGCCTTAGCATTATCTTTATTTTTACTTTTAATATCATGATCATATTAAAAATGTTATTGAATATATTTTTCTTAATATGCATAACATTCATATTATGCCTAATTAAATTGGTACTCAAGTATGGTAATATCTAGAATATACTTTTTTGTCAAATTATTTTGAACTCCATATCCAGGGATTCTACGTACACTCTGATAATGTTGAAATTCAACAATTGTTGACATGTTAGAAAGTCTCTCAAGTACCTATAAACCATATAATCTCGGTGGAAGAAGTGATATATCAACTTTGTTTTTGAAGAATGCATCCTCATTTCTTCTAAATGGATTCTCTGAAGGTAAGAACATATGATGACATTCAAATCAAGAGTTTTTACCTTTATTTTAATGTAAATGGGTTGGTGTTCTCTAGGCAGTAAGGTCAACCTAACTTGCCCACAATGCTCTAACAAAATAACATAACATAAGCTTAAAAATCATCAATGGTCCATATAAAAGGGGTTTTAAGGACAAAATTTTACTTAGTTGAGATATCAATG
Organism: Dendrobium catenatum; assembly: GCF_001605985.2. Lineage (NCBI taxonomy): Eukaryota > Viridiplantae > Streptophyta > Magnoliopsida > Asparagales > Orchidaceae > Dendrobium > Dendrobium catenatum. Next base: position 1,375,289 of record NW_021319004.1, on the reverse strand, counting down.
TGAGAACTCCTTCCCATAACTTAAGGTCAAAAATCAAAGGTTATAAGAAAATATCTATTTTGCTTTTGGGTTATGTGGTCTTGGTATAAGAAGCGTAAAAAGCATGTAAAAGGTAGTCATAGATATCTCTGGTGGAATATTGTAAGGTTATAAGGTAATATATAGGCCATAAAGAGTATGGCTAAGCTCCTTGACTATATGGAGTGAAACCATCAACACACAATCCAAATATTAAGTAACGTGACTAGGTTGCGAATGAAGGATACATACGATCAAAGTGCTATCATGCTTCTACATCTAATGGATGAGAAAAAATATCATCTTGAGATAAAATTTTTGTTATGCCATCTCATATGACCTGCAGATCGAGCTAATTGATACATATGTACGTAGCTTGAATTATCAACTCTAAAATAAAACAGTCAATCAGTCATAGAAAAAAATTAATTTTATCTAAAGAAAAAATTAATTTACATAATTACTAATAATATCAGAATCATATACCACTAAGTGAGTTCACTTGCTCAACTTGGGTTAGGCTAGTGTTTGGTCTAACCTAGGGTATTCTATGATAAAACAAAATAAATATATAAATCAATCATACATTATGTGAATTTACTACAATCATAAATGTTTCTCACACTTGGGCTCTTTACATATAGATGCTACAAGAAATTTTCATCATTTTTATTTGTCTTTTTTTTTTAATATAAAAATTTTCTTATGCTATGGTAATATATGAGACTTTCACACTCCTATAATTCAAGAAAATTTCTATGAAGGTTTGAAATACAAGTTTATTTGATCAACTTTATGAATTTATGAACAAATTTTTGTCCTCATTCCACAAACTATTGATTGAATGAGGAAGATGTCATGTGAATGGTGAGAAAAGTGATGACATGATACAAATTAACAAGTAAGAATTAGTGCATTTTTCCTATTCATAGTGGGTTAGTGGGCTTATGCATCCCCTTAAATTTCAACAAATTTCAAAAGGTTAATCGATTAATGAAAGCATTTTCTACGTAATTGCAAGTAATCCAAAAGAGGGAAATTAAGGCTGTCATTATGTGGAAACTTAACCCAACTGAATATGTAAGAAAACCATGTAGCTTATTAAAATAACATATAAACTTGATCAAATTAAATAAAAAATATTGGATGTATTCTAACAGTTCAAATCATTTAAAAAATGAGCAAAGAGAAGGTGTTGTACCTCTCAAATCTAAAAAAAAAAGGAAAAAAATGAACTATGAAACACCTGGAATGGTGATGAGGGACGGACGAATGATGGAGACTGTGAGAGTTTCAGTTTGGGGGAGAAAAAGGTGAAAATGAAAGGGGAGGATGGCTTAGGATGAAATTAAAAGGCTCTTACCAGAGAAAAAATTAGTAAGTAATCAGGTGATATTCATGACAAAAAATTCGACGAAAAATTGTCACATGACCTAATCATCATGGTAAATTCCGGCGGATGTGTCTGCTAAAAATTTATGGCATACGGTCCGCCGAAAATAAAACTAGAAATTTCGGTAGAAAAAAATTTCCACCAGCAATCCATGATTTTTCTGTAGTGTAATGAGTATGAACTGAGGGACGAGATGCTATTGAAGCGCCTCTTCCAAGTGAAAGCAAACATTAGTAAGCTATCATACTTTGAATTAATCCAATTACTTATGGAACAAAATCAACTCATCAACCTCCTCTCCAACAAAGAAATCCTGATGTTGTTAAACTTATAAAGGAAGAATGTAGTTTGAAGGAAGATCTCTACTAATTTGTTGCTTGTTCTTGGTTTTTCTTATTTTAATGCTATTGCATTTCTTTCAAAAAAAAAAAAAAAAAAAAAAAATCCTGATGGATGATACATAGTGAAGATAGTGAGACCAACAATCCATAAAAGAAGAAGATATCATGTAAATAAAAGGTGCTTCATACAAATATATATGATCATTTTCTTTTAATCACTTTGTAACCTTGTACTGAAGTTATATTTTCATTAAAAATTATAATAATAAATTCTCTTAAAAACAGAAATAAAAAAGGAACATCTTTGTTTTAAATCTCATTTTTCCACCGTATATAAGATTTTGACTGCAGCTTAAATTTTATTGATATTGAAGGAGTAAAAGGGTAAGTATAACAAGCTGATTATTTATGTTGCTATTGAGTTGACTGACAGGGACTTCTATAATATATCAAATAATTGTACTCTTGAACTTCTGAAAAACAATTCATAAGTGAAAACTGTAGCTAAAAATAACTTCGAAGTTTGGTAAAGCTTTTGCTTCGAAGAAATCAGTTAATCAATAGTAGGAGTTATACTTAGAAAACGTATGGCTTAAGCAAAGCCATCTCCTCAGTTATCACGTTATCGAAACTTAAACCTGAAGGAAGTCGAAGCAAATTTCTGGGTGGAAAGAGTGTTAGTCTTGCCATTAATTAGATGGATTTTTATAACATAAATGCAATTTTAAGATAGATTTTTATCTGGAGCTTAAAAGTTGTAAATTTGATTTCCGGAGCAACATATTTCAGCTCAACAATTATGGTCTGGTAAACCGAAACTCAAGTCGCCCAAGAAAATCTATGAACTTACCTACTCGTGAAGCGGAGATTATTAGGTGCGGACACCAGATTTAGAGATGTGTCTGGATTACTGGATGTACTGCGTACACTCTTCTTATACTCTGCGTATGTTCTGCTTACACTCTGCATGTTTGTAGACACACAACAAATAAGCAGCAAATCTTCACAACTAAATATTTAGTGCTTATTTACTGCATATTTACAAATACGCATTATATACGCAGTAAATAAGTGGAGTGTAGACAGAGCTTAAGCATAAGATATACAGTATCCGGAAGCATCTCTACATCGGGTGTCCGCCGCTCGGCTAATGATCTTGAGATTTTACTAAGTTGATTAGAGGTTATGCTTAAAAGAACTAACTTGAAGTTCTCGCATCATGTTGGAGTAATCAGCCGAAGGCATTCGCCCCAAGCACTAATGAAAGGCATTTCTCGAAGTCACTCATCCAAGACACTTGCAGGAATTATCATAGAGTCACATCAAAGGTGGCTATCCATATATAGGCGCCATAGTACTATACACATGTATGTATATTCAAATTATGTATTATTTTATTATTCATGAGGTGAGCTGTGTTAGACAACTTGAACTATAATAGCACATCAAAAAGAGGAGGACGAATTGGTGTTTTAAAAAAATTTTCTTTTCATAAATTGATCTCGTAATGTAGAAGCCAATGATATGAAAAATCAAATACTATTTTTTTTTTCATTTTGACTTTGCATAAAAATAAAAATAAAAATATTTTTATTTTTAGTTTTTAGATTTTTATTCTTCTTTTCTAACAAAAACTAAATCCAAGCGATTCTCAATGTTCTCAACTAGAATTTGCAAGAAATTAAAATTACAAGAAATTAAAGTGCGATGAAAATAAGGCTAACACATCAAAGATTTATAGTGGTTCGATTAACTTTGACGTATGTTCACTCCTCAGAGTCCCCCACTCCTGAATATTGTACTAAACTCTTAGTAACTCTCATTTTCCATCATAGCATTGCGCTGAAGCCCTTACAAAATCTCTTTCGTCAACCTGGTGTGATGAAGTAGACAAATCCCTTTCATCAACATTCTAGAAATTGCTGGTGGCCCTTTGACTCCACTAGGTCTTTCACAGAGTTTTTCTTAAGTAAAACTGTGACCCATTAAGGAAGAAGGTGGATGATGGCAGGAGCAACTATGTGAAGACTCTTTTTCTCTCTCTCTCTCTCACTCCCTTGATCCCACCATAAGGCTTTTCTTCTTCTCTCAACACACTTTTCTCTCACAAGCCTAAAGCTCACTTTTCAAACTTTCTCTCACAGAAGACCCAAGCCTCTTGACTGCCAAAGACTTTCTAAGACCCTAATTATTCAATTCTTCCATGCATCTCCATTTGTATTGTATGATCTAAAGATCATATAATATGATCAGTTAAAATTTGAGCTTTTAGTATTGTACTATTGCTAGTTAGTACAGTACGATAAGTTCAATTCATGTCTATTACTATTATATGATGAATAATAGTACAATATGATAAGTTCAATTTTTCTATAACTACAGAAAAATCACGCATTACTGGTGAATTTCCATCAAAAAATTGTTTATTTTTTGGAAGATTAGAAAGGTTTCCGATGGAAAATTTTTCACAAGTAAAATGAGCATCGGGAAATTTATCCATAAAAAATAACCACCGAAAAAATTTTTTGGCATAATTTTTTCGTTGTAAAAAATTTACGGCGGCTGTTCGGTGGAAAAATTCTTTGCCTGCCCGAGCGCTACCCTGCCGGCTTCCCGTGTTGCCTGCTCGTATGCCCTCCCAAATGAAAATTTTTATTGCGTCAGGTTACCTGACGTAGAGATACATCAGGTAGCTTATAATATATCGCCACGTGCTCTTACTCTTTACCGCGCGGCACGACGACCCAACCCGGAACGAATATGAGCGGTATTGCTAGGTACTACTCGGTATTTGCTGGTACTTGCTCGGTATGCTCTGTATTTGCTCGGTATTGCTCGATATATTTGCTCGGTACTTGCACGGTATTTGCTCGGGATCGGAAGCAAAAACGGGATCCCGCTCGCTGTGGAGATAACCTTCAATAATGGGGAGGACATTGCCCGACTGAAGCATCACGCCAGACCGGACGCCTGCTCTAAGTCCAATACTGTTCGGGAGCTCATCATGAGTTTTATTGGCATCTCCCCACCTGCTGCTGCTGGGAGGGGAATGAAGCTCTCGGTCCCAGCATTGATCCCGTCCAGGTGGAGGAGAACAGCAGTTGCCATTTGGGTGAGGCCTCCCCGCGTGCTAGCAGCTCCGGCATGGAGGACGAAGAGCTTGCGGCTTCCGAGCAGGAGTCTAGGTCGGGCAATTCTATGGTGATGCTTCCGGCTCGTGGCCGTTAGACTTTTCTCCATCGACGACTTTCCCTTTCCACCGGATCGCAAGCAACGAAGTTTGATCGGAGGCAAAAACGAGCAAGTATCGAGCAAATACCGAGCAATGCCGAGGATTACCGAGCAAGTACGGAGCAAATACCGAGCAATACCGAGCATTACCGAGCACGAAACCGAGCATTACCGAGCAATACCGAGCAAATAACAAGTAGTACCTAGCAATACTGAGCAAATACCGAGCAATACGCGAACATAGTAATTCCGAATTCGTTCCGGGTTGGGTCGTCAGGCCGCGCGGTAAAGAGTAAGAGCATGTGGCGATATATTATAGGCTACCTGATGTATCTCTATGTCAGGTAACCTGAGGCAATAAAAATTCCCCAAATGGGGTGCTTGGCCGCCTTCCTGGCCCCATGCTCTGCCCGGTCGCCTGCCTGCCCTGATGGGACGCCTACCTGACCATGCTGCCTAGTTGTCCCTACGGGCTGCCTGGCCGGCTTCCAGCACTGCCAGTAGGCCTGCCCGCCTGTGCGGCCTGCCTGGCTGCTTGCTCGCAGTTAATTAAATTACAATTATAAATTTTTTTATAAATTATTAAAATCTGCCGAAAACAAATATGCCAGAAAGCCCCATAAATTCGTCGTAAAGTTTTCTTTAAAATTAGTTAGAAATAATTCATCGTAATTCGTTGAAAATCTGCCAAAAAATCATTAAAAAAATAGTATGCTGAAAAGTCTCCTATAGTGTATTAATCATGTTGTACGTATGAATAGTACTTTAAAATATCATCTTTGTTGATCGTCCAATACGATCAAGTTCGTGCAGTACAATATAAACCTTAATTATTGCTGATGCGATTGATTAATCATAATTATTTAATTAACAATACTTTAAACATTGTATTGTACTATTATTTTTTATAGCATGAATAAAATAGAATTTAAAATTCAAATTATTGCATAATCTAATTAACAGTGGGGTTTCTTAAAATATATAATTGTCCTATTGTTAAGTGTAGCTATGTACTATGTATTACATTTGAATTTCAATGCAAATATGTTTTTTTAGTCATTTTTTATACAAGAAATACTCGAAAATGGAAAAAAATATAAAATCTTGTAAAGTGTCGTGGTGATGGATAAAACAATGCCTCTGTATTCAAATCAACCCTTCCAAAGTGCCTCTACGTTAGGAGCACTGCTGCGTTGAACATTCATCTTGGTAGTGTCGGGTTCTCAAGAAAATGAATGCCACAATGCTACAATTCAAATGTCTCAACATCAAAAAGTTTACACGGGCACCACAGTGCTCAAATTTTCAAAGCACCATAGCGTTGCAATTTTAACTTCCTAAATCCATGATAGAAAAAGTGAAAGGATGTATTTGTTGAATTAGTAACCATTTCTTATTATTAGGCACCACAGTGGAGCAAACCTGTCAGCATTGAGGTACTAGTTCAACTTTAAGTGTCGCTGCGCCAACTTGTCAAGCGCCTCAGTGCTTGAGGTCATTTTTAAATTTTCTTATAGATAGATGTTCAATTCTATTTATAAAGGAGTTCAATCACTTGAGCAAAATTTAATACATTTTTAGTATACTTCTATAGTACACTCTTAGAGTAAAATGTTAAAGAGGCTAGGGAAGTGCAATATACAATCTATGGGAGACTTCAACCTATGTTTATATAAGCAACTTTGTAAGTGGAGGAAGGAGTGTAGAGAAGATAATTTGTTCCATCCTAGTGATAAAACTCCATTACTTCTCTTGTACTTTGATTTTGCTATGAATATAATAAAATAAGTTTGCTTACTATTTCTTTTATGTTTAGCTAGATCTTTATTTTGGATTGATGATGTAAATAGCATAATAAGTACTAATGTAGACTCTTATAAATTTATGAATATTTTTAATATATCTCATTCTTCATTTAATATATAAAATGGCTATGTGTGTAGTTAAACCTTTGTGTGATGTACAGTCTTGACAGAGGAATGCAAGAACAATCCGGAATATTGAGATAAAATGTTGGCATACTTAGACATAGGGTGTTTAAATATTCTAGGTTCTATTGATATATTAAATTTGTAAAAGATCAGTAGATATTTTTTCATCACTACAAGCTTGATAGAGATCTAGGGATGCATATGCTTTGATCCACATAAAAAATTAAGAGTATCATTAGAAAAAATATGATATTTACGTCCAGCAATCCAAAATATTTTATTAACATTATATCAACTATTTTGCATATTTTTATTCAATGGTAGGAACTTAAAAATATCATTTTTATTTCAATAGGATAACAAATAAAATTAGTGTAAACAATAGTAATTTTATTGCAGGTAAGCATAACTCTCCATCATGGGTTCGACACTCTATTTCATCACTTTATTAATTGATTTAGTATGTATACTACTGAACTCATTTTTGTATGAGTTCATTTGATCTACAATCATCTTGATCTAAAATTATTCACCCAACAATCAACCCTTAATGAGATTCAATCATACATCTTACAACCAATCAACCTATAATAAATTATCAATTAATTGACTTGCAATCATTTCACCTATATCCAATTGATTTAAAATCATCCTGGATGTCCAATTGCACTAAGCTCAATTGATTTTTCATTTAATAATCATGGATTTTAATCACTAATCTTCAACCACAAAGATAATTTCATCAATATGCTGCAATCAGGTAGCCTAGTGCACTGCCTTGTAAAGTGAACTAGCTCTTTAACCTCACTCATGTTGAAATAACTCCACCACATGATTCAAACCCATTCAAACTCTTTGTGAGTCAAGTCCATGGGGTTAACTCAGTCAACTCATTGAAATTGATTAAATTAGACCAATTTGTCCATGTCATACATCCAATACAATCCATATCAAATCTCTAAAACACTTTCAATACATGATTCAAGTGATGTCAAAGCTTTCCATGATTCAACTTTGATAGATTTGACTTGATCAAACTATCAAAGATGGTCAAACCTATGTACAAGGTTAACCCACTCATTCAAATCTAACTTCATTGCTTTAAAACCATGGCACTATATCCCAATGGTATCCATACTCTCCTACATTCCACCTCAGCAATCCTTGACCAAGTTGACTAATCAAATGGTCAACGGGAGACCAAGAAATTTCAAATGGTCAAACAACTAAAAGCTCTCTATTCCTCCCACACCAAGTCATCCCAATTGTTCAAATACAATCCAAAAACTTCTTAAAGACTATGCTAGCATATATTGGTCATCCATTTGGTTTGATTAATCTATGGTCCCCTCCCATGTTGACTCAACCCATGTTATTTTAACCCTAAATGAAATGAATGCAATAATATATTTGATAAGTACTTCTTTCTCCTAGACTAGGATGATGCATGAAAAACCCTTCAAAGTGACGTATAAGTATGTGTAGAACTAGGTGTGTGCTTTCTTAATACTATAGCTACTTTTCTCAATTCCTCAACTACACTTTTTAAAACCTTTTTAATCTGAAGGTCATGCACAATCTCATGGGAATGTAAAACCATATTTTCTAATATACTATATGCATGTTGAAATTTAGTATACATGATAAAAATTTTTATTTAACACATTCTTTAAATATTCAGTTTCTTCTATTAAGCAAGTGCATTCATTTTGCAAGATGCAAAAATTCTTTTTTATGTTGAATTTTTTTTTTCCTTAACATTTTATAACTACTATGCAATTGTTTAGAAAATGACAATAATTCTTCTTAGGAAAAAATCAGTTGCTATCTGAGTCGCCCTATCCTTCATTCCTCATTAAGTATAAATTGGTTCCCTTTTCCACTACTTCAATTTTTGATGAGTCCATGTCCAAGTTAATCCAAAAGGCACACTAAAATATTCTTTTAATCTCTTTATTTTCAACTTTCCCCTCAACCTTATCCTTTTATTAATATTTTTTTAGGTTCGAGAACTGTCAGTTAATGTGATGTGATTTCTTGCATTCAAAATAGATAATGTTAGAAGTAATTTAATTATTATTCTCTTTTGCATTTTACTTTATCCTTTTTAGTGTATTTCTTCATCTTATTTTTCAAGAAGGTTTTAAACTTTATGGTCATTAGTGCAATATATTCATCATCAACATCATCCAAATCACTGTTATTAATCTCGTATGCTTCCAATATTATTATCTTGTTTACTTAAGGTAATTGACTTACTAGCTATTATTTTGTGTGTAAATCTTGAATCTATGCAAGTGTTTGTGTCATGCCAAGTAATAAAGTAGTGATTAGAGTATCATTCTTAGTAGGATAGGAATTGTCCTATGATCACTCTAGTACTTCTTATATGAATTACCAAATTTATCTTATCTACAGAATTATAGAGGTGTTCTAATGAAATATATCAATTATGATTTTAAAAAGAAAATTCCATCTCTAAGGGACTCTGAACCTATAATAGTGTATACATCATGAATGTATAAGACATATCTCCTATATTGATTTTGTGTATTAGAGCATGAAGACAACTCATCTTTGTCAAGCTCATTTAAGTTTTCATCCAAGATTTCACTTAATTATAGTCATTATATCTCCAGAAGATTCCAAGATTTTATTCACCATATGTCTATGTTTGGAAAATTCTCATTTTAAATCCCCTATTTGCTTTCAAAAAACCTCTATGATTATGTAGATCACACTAAATTTTAAGTTAATGTTAGGTCTCTACGAAAGCTAAATAAAGTATGGAAAATTTAAAAAACAACATAATATTAAAATCATTCAAAGAGATTCTACCCATATAAATTTTATTCTAAACATATGATAAGCCCAAAGAAATATTTTAGCCATCCATCGATATTAAACTGAATAAGTTATAATTCATTTCAATGCAAAACAAAAGTATAAGAGATAAGTTGAGGATATATATCAGCATGAAATTGTTTATAATAGGATTATAAACTCACCTTTCATAAGAATTGACGTCCTTAACTTTCACTTCCTCTCTCTAGACTCTACTTAGACTAATTAAAAATGAACAAATGGTCAGCTTCTCCTCACAAAATTATCCAAAAGTATTTGGATTTAATACAAATAATTAAACTTGATATGTCAATTCAATAATCATTGCATCGGTTGACCCTCGATGGAGATATGCCAATTTAGTGTTATGGCTCTCCTTTCTTGGCTTCTTCAATGCCTTGCCCCCTGTCTTGAATCAAACCATTTACCGTTGTAGTGCTTAATTACATCACTCAGGCATTGATGATGGGTGTGGCATTGCCCCAGTCTACCTATTGCCTTCTTGTGCTCCTTTTTACTTCTTTCATGAACAAAAAGATAGCAATTTTATGAAAATAAATATAATTTAGATTATGAATTTCTTCCTTATCATTAATTAAACCTATCTAACTAAGTAACTCTACAGTGCTTGATTACAACACTCTGGCATTGATGATGGTTCATACAGGAAAATATTTTTCATGATATGATTTTAATTAATCTTATGGATTCATTTACCTTGATTTGGTAAACTACATAACTAATCATCTAATATGATTCATATCATACAATATGATTAGTTTAAGTTTTAAATTTACCTATTTAAAAAAATAACTTATAACGATTATTTTATTTGATTATAACAAATTATATCATCCAACTTGATTGTATAGTATGATTGGTTTTACATATTTAATTTTTAAAAGTCAAGTTAATGAGTACGACTTAATTATTTAAATTCAAAAAAATGACACGCATATTATACAATATAATTTTTCATATATCAAGTTATTTTTATTAACTGATAATGCTATTGTTGCATTCATGATTGCATAGCATAACAAGTGAGATGTTTTGATATGTGAAAGTGTACTCTCTGATATATTATAAGGACCTTATATGTTATATTCTGGCCCCATCTTACCAATGTGGATGTGGAAGGAATTCTAGCCCCACTAACTAAAAATGAGTGTGGGAGATTATGTGACACTATTCTATTCTGATTATGGCCCCACATGATACAAGGAGGTGTAAGAGGTTAATGGGAGATATAAGTAGATTTGGAGTTACAAGCAAACATAAGGACACGTGCATTCTAATTTTTACATTGCACGTGTTAATGAATTAAGTACAAGTAATACTCTGAACTGAATGTTAGAAATTCCTAAATTTCTATATGAAACCTAGGAAGTTGTTAAGGAAAAATATAAATGAATCTTTGATGGAAAGTATTATGTGATGTATCTAGAAATCTCTGTGAAAGTGTCCTTACAAGTAAGTGATAACTTTAAAAATAAGTATATTCTAAAACTCTAGGATATTTTCATTTTTTAAATAATTATCTAAATATTTATAAGTTATTACCTTTTATTTGCATTATAATATACTATTTTAATTTGAATATTGATATCTATGATGAGTTAAGAAAATAAGAAAACTATGCTTACGGTGTTAACTCTATAATTTCAAATATTTTTGGAAAAAGGTATGGCCTAGTAGAGTAAAAAAGTGTATAGGTAGGCTCCTCAGGGGCCAAGTAGGAAAGTATTATTTTGTAATCTAGTTTTATTTATTTTAATGTATAGATAATTAAAAGTTAACTAATTTAGTGTATATATACATTTTAATTGAATACAAAATGTTTAGATTTCTTTATTACTTGGATTTTATAGTAGCTATGGTTGTCTCAATTGGTGGTTAAGTTGTCTAATAATAGGATCAATGTTTCAATCCTTCTATTAGATCCTAGGACATCATAGGGAGGTATTAGAGTAATCGTTTGGAAGGATTGGAGTGTCACTAGAGTTAAATGAAATGATTTGTATCAATAAGAGAAAAGAGTAGGGGGCTTAGTATAAGAGCTTTCTATTAGTTTGTGTCAAGTATATGAATAATTAAACCCCCTTTTTTCTTCTTATATATTCAAGTGTTGATGCATCAAGAACCCCCAAGAGCAAGAGGTAGTTGATGGACAAAGTTCTATTCACGCTGCTACGGGTTAAAGCATTATAGGGGTTATGACCGTCAATTCTAAGATGTAGCTTATCAGGTTAGTGGCCTAGTTGATGAGCAAGGTTCAGGGTCAGATGGATGGACTTATGAAAGATGAGGTTAATAAGCACCTATGATTATTTTTGAGATTGAAGCCACCTCATTTCTAAGATATTCTTGAGTCTGAGATATCTTTGGATTGGTTTATAAGAATAGAGAAATTATTTGAGAGAATGATGTATCCTGAAGGTAAAAAGGATCTAGTAGCGGTGTTCCTATTTGATGGAGAAAAAGAGAAGTGGCGGATATGCTGGCAGAGGTAGAGATTGTAGGGTAGGTTGAATGTGAAAATCTCTTGGGAGGATATATTATTGAGGATTTTATGAAGTACTTCGTGCTACTATCTTCTAGGCAAAAGATGCATGAGTCATTTTGTAGATTGGTGTAAGGGAGCAAGATGGTGATGTAATATGAGGTAGAGTTCACAACACTTGCAAGGTATGCTCCCCAGATAGTCTGTATCCAAGAGGAGAAGTGTTATCATTTCCTGTAAGATTTAAGGGACAATTTCAGGCATCCTTTAGTTTCATTTAACATTTGTGAATTTATTAAGCTCATAAAGAGAGCTAGGTTAGTGGGGAAATGACCTGATGTCCACCTATTAGTGGTGGGGTGTGATTAGTAAAAGATTTGGAGGAGAGCCCTCCAAGAGTGCAGTTAGTGGGAAGAAGTTTATAGTAAAGACTGGTGATCCTAGGAGGGGAGGACTTGTAAAATTTGGGAGTGTTAGTAAATCTATATCATTTAGCAGTACTCCAGTATAGTTTTTATAGGAGGAGACATACGGGTTGATGCTTTCTATATATTGGTCAATGCTTCAAATGTGGCCAGGCAGGTCACAAGGTGGTGCGATACTTGTTAATAACCCTAGAAGGCAGACTTAAAGCAGGGGGAAGTCAGAGTTAAAGGAAGTAGCCAACCACTTCTAGAGCAATATGTGATGACTTGTTGAACAATAGTGGAGGTAGATTTGGAGGAAGACCGTCAGGTGAGTCAGTAAAAGGAGTTTCATGGGAGTTTATTATTATGGCCAATATAGCCTCGATGCAACCTAGAGTATACAGTTTAACTCAGAGGGAGGCAAAAGAGGCACCTGATGTGGTTATAAATGTAGTTTTATTTTTATATTCTCTTATTATATCTTAATTAACTCTATAGAAAATCATTCTTTCATGTCTGAGTATGTGTTGGATGATTTGAGTTTGATTATGGATCCATTAGCTTATAGTTTGTTTACTTTTTTTCCCACAAAAAATTTTCTAGTAGCTAGCCAAATCAATAGATGTGAAATTATGTTACAAATGGGAAGTTGATACCATAATTGATTTTATTACCTCTTAAAGAGTTTGATGTAATAGTAGGAATGGATAGGTTGAGCTAGTATCATGCTAGGATTGATTATAGAAAGAACCATGTAAGTTTATGCATATATGGAGAAGTGTTTTATTTTCTTGGTATAGGAGTGTTCTATCTTTATTAATCTCTATATTATAAGTAGATAAAGATAGAAGGATTTAAGGTATAAAATGATGCTTCCTTGATGGGCCAGGGATGTGTGTTGAAGCAAAGTGGAAATGTGATGGTTTATGCTTCCAAGCAGCTAAAGCTACATGAGAAGAACTATAAGACCCACGATTTGGAACTGGCGGCTATTGATTTGCATTTAAGATCTGGCAGAATTATTTGAATGGTATTAGATGTGAGTTTTATACTGACCAACAGAGTTTGAAATATATTTTCACTCATAAAAAGGTTAATTTGAGGCAGAGAATGTGGTTGGCGTTGACCAAGCATTATGATTTGGATATAATTTAATAGCTAGGTAGAGCAAATGTTGTTGCCAATGCTTAGTATGAGTGGTAGCTAGTTTGTTTACTTCTAAGCATGTATTGATTAGAGAGATGGAGAAGATAGAATTAGATGAGGTGCAGTTGTCTAATGAGTCAGTTGATGTTATCTGCCAAATGATAGTTCAACTCATGTTGTATTATAGAATTATGGAATCTCAAAAAGTAAATGGAGAGTATGTGAAGTTGATAGATCATATTTAGTCTGTAAGGAGGTCAGAATTATAAGTAGAAGATTGAGATGTGATCTTATGTTATAGCAAGTTGTGGGTCCCAGATAGTGGTGATTTAAGAAAGGAGAATCTATAAAAAGCCCGCTATTTGATGTTCACCATTCATACATGAAGCAATAATACGTATCGTGATCTAAAGTGTATGTTGGTAAACTAGGTTGAAGTGAGAAGTGACAAAGTTTGTTTCTAAGTGTGATGCATGCCAATTGGTAAAGGCCGAGCATCAGAGACCTAGTGGATTATTATAGTTGTTGTCTATTCCTAAGTGGAAGTAAACGGAGATCACTATGGATATTGCTATGGGTTTTCTATGGTCTAGGCAAGGTCATAATGAGGTGTGGGTATGGATAGATTGATGAATTCTTCTCATTTTCTATTGTTGATGCATATAAATTATATTGATAAGCTGACTCATCTATATGTGAGGAAGATCGTTAGGCTACATAGAATTCCTCAAATTATCTTTTTTTATCATGATGGTAAGATTACCTTAAAATTGTGTAGAGGTATTCAGGAAGGCCTAGGGATGAATTTGAAATTTAGTATGTCTTTTCACCCCTGGGCCGTTTGAAGAGTTATTTAGGTTTTAGAAGATATATTAAGGCTCTAGGTTTTAAATTTTGGAGGTAGCAAGGAAGAACTTATGTCATTGATTAAGTTTTCTTACAATAATAGATTCTAGGCACTAGCATGACACTATATGAGCTTTATATGGAAGAATGTGTAGGACATCGTATTTATGGACTAAGGTAGGAGAAATGAAGTTGATAGGTTTAGAGCTCGTAAGCATTGCTATAGAGAAAATCAAATTGATTAAAAAAAAAAAAGATTAAAAGCAACTTAGGACATGTAAAATAAATAGTTTGATCATAAGCATAAATATGTAGAATTTTAGATCGATGATTTTATATATCTAAAAGTTAGTCCAATGAACGGCTTGAGTAGGAAGGGATAACAAGTTAAGTCCTATGTATATGAGTTCATTTAAAGTGTTTGAGATGATCAAGAAATTTACATACTGATTATTTTTTCTAGACCATATTTTAGAAATCCATAATATATTTCATGTCTCAATGCTAAGAAAATATGTATCAGATGTAGATTGGAGAGGTTCTAAAGCTAAAGTTGAAGTGCAATCTAATCTAACATATAGAGAAGAACCTGAATGTATTTTGACCAATGATGTAAGCCAATTAAGAAACAGAGAGATTCTAATGGTCAAGATGTAGTGGAAACACAAGCTGAAATGGGAAACAACCTGGAATAAAGAGGCTGAGATGAGGAAGTTGTATCATGGTCTATTTTGAAGATACTATGTATTAAGAATGTTAAGGATGACACTCATATAAAAATGGAAGGATGCAATATTAATCATCATGAATTCAAGTAATTTCTATTAATGATCATTAATTTTAATTTAATTAGTAATTATAGGTCTCAGAATGTTTAAGGTAGCCTTGGATAAGTTATGAAGTTGATTAGATAAGTGAAATTCCATATATCAAAAATTGCTCTATGAGCACTGTAGCATTGGGATTACCAACGTCGTGACATTAAGCTCTTAGGTGGAGGGGGCAAAATGAGTGTTTGGTGAGGTGTCAGGTGATGTCACCACGAGGCTAAGGCTTGAATAAAAAGATTCTTAGAGAATCTATAAGATTCTCTAAGAGTGTAGAGTGTTGGGGAGTTGACCACCATAGCACTAGGTTAGATTAATGATTTTTAAATATTTAAATATCTTAAACCATATGCTAAAATCCATTTCTCCAGCCACCTTGCCAGAAAAGAGAGAAGGAAAAGAGGAAGGGAAAAGAGGAAAGAGAAAGGGAGAGATTTTGAAGGTCAAAGCTTAAGATTCGTTTGTCGGGTATATTCAGGATATTATTGAGCTTGAGGTAGACTTCTGAATCCCTATATCTCTAATTTCAATTCAAGTGATTTTATAAAGTGTTATATATATATTAGTTTCATGATGTTTTTATCATCTAACTTTTAATATATTGTTGTACACTTTATTCTGAAAGTTTTGATTCTATGATTTTTTTATCAGTTGATTTTTCATATATAATTTTTTTAGCATATAATTGAATTGGGGATTTTATGAATATTTTAATAGTAATGTTAAAATATTCCTATTAATATCTCTCTGAAGTTGAAAAAAGTTGAGTGAGCATAATATTATACAAGTAACATGGCTTATTAGTAATACTAATAATTCATATATCATCTAACTACTACATTGAAAGCATAAATTAACTATTGTTGCATTCATGATTGCATAGTACAACATGGGAGATATTCTGACATGTGAAAGTGCGCTCTGATATGTTAAAAGGGTCGTATATGTTTTTTTTGCCCTCATCTATCTAATGTGGATGTGAGAGGGATTTAGGCCCTCACTTGCTGAAAGTGAGTGTGAGAGTTTATGTGACACTATTCTTTCTGATTTTGGCCCCATTTTCTACATGCAGATGTGGAAGATTTAAGGGAGGTATAAGTGAAAGTGAAGTTATAAGCAGACATCGAAACATCAGAACATATGCATTCTAATCATTGCATTGCATATGTGTCAATGAATTAAGTACAAGTAATATTCTCAATTGAATATTAGAATTTTCTAAATTTATGTATGAACCTTTCATGGGAAGATATGAAGGACAAATGCAAATGAATGTTTGATGGCAAGTATTTTATGATGTATATGAAAATCTCAATGAAAGTGACCTTACAAGAAAGCAATAAATTTGAAAATAAGAGTACATTGAAACTCTAGGAGATTTGCATTTATAATATTTCAGTTATGCTTTATAACATTGCCTTTTATTTGCATTGCAATTTATTCTTTTGAAATTGAATATTAATATTTGTGATGATTTAAGGAAATAAGTCTACTGAGTTGGTTGTGCTCACTCTATTATTTATAATATTTCAGGAAAAAGGAAGGACCTAATAAAGTAGAATAATTTAGATGCAGGTTCCTCAAGGGCCAAGTAGGAAGGTAGTATTTTATAATCTAGTTTTATTTATTTTGACTAAAAAGAAGACTCAACAAAGTCAATAGAGATCCACCTAGGAGCGACTTATCTCAAAAGAACTCGCCTAATTAAGGGATTCATCTTAGAAGAATTCATCTGATTGAGGCACTTTCTTAAGAGGAACTCCTCTGATTTAGGCACTCTCTTTATAACTCTCCCAAGTGAGGTACTCATCATAGGAGAAATCCTCTCAAATAAAGGAGCATATACAAGGGCGGAACCCCTCTATGGGTAGGGGGTTGCCCCCCCCCCCCTCCCCTCAAAAAAAAATTTTTTTTTAATGCTCTTATTTAGATTATTTTTAGTATTTATTACAAGGGCTTTAAGCAAATTGCCCCCCCTAAAAATGTTAAAACTTGGTCAAAAGTCAATTGCCCCCAATATAATTAAATCATTGTGTTAGATGTATTATTTAGTAGAATGATAAAAACCATACAAAGGAGAATAATAAATCAAAAATTGTTCCGGGGGCGCTGCCCCCGGAAACCCCAGCAGGGGCGCTGCCCCTTGACCCCGCGATTGAACCGATCATGTCGAACCCCGCCAGGGGGCGCTGCCCCTTTGGACCCCCGACATATATGTGAACACTTATATGTTTGCCCCCCCCCCCCCTAAAAATTATGGCTGGTTCCGCCCCTGAGCATATACCCAATAAGTAGGAGATGCTCGTCTACCTGATAATGAAAACTTCACCAACCTAACCTACAAAGGCCTCACTTATTATAGAACCAACCAAAGGCACTCACCCTATACAATCTTCAAAGACACACACTTAAGCACCGTAGACACTCATCAAAAGTACCCCATGGTCACATTAGAGGTGGTTGTACAAAGTTATTTCCACATGTCTGCTGCAGCAGTCAAATAATTATTTTACTTTTTATTAGGTGTAATTTCTTATATAACTTCCCTACTTCAACATTTGAGGAATTCATATCAATTATTGCTTACAATGAATAATAGAATTCTAAGACTTTTTTACTATTCCATCTCTCCTTTTTCTTGCTCTATCATTCTATTATCCAATGTCAAAGACTTAAAAGTCTACACATTGACTTGGGCTTACCACCATGGATTGTAGCTTGAATGGTCATCTGATTGGATGTTTTAGTGAGAGACCAATCGTTTTTATTTATAACATTAAAACTTCGCCATTTTGGTAATGAATATAACCATACGGGCTGATCTGACTTTATCAAGAAAATTCTTAAAATCTTAGAGGATGGATGAAATTTGATTAAGGAAAAAAAGAAGAGATTCAAATATTCAAATCTCAAATAGATGAACCTATCATTGAAATATATTTTGTCAAATATCTGTTCAAGCTTAGCTCAAGCTCGATTTAAACTTTAAGAAAATGTTTACATTTGATTCATATAAATTAGATCTTATTAAAGCTTAATTTGAGCTCAATTTGAACTTAATTTATTTTATGATTACTAAGCTTTTAAGCTAGCTGCTAGCTTGCTTATCAAGTCGGGCTTGTTAAGCTTAAAGATTAAGATTTTAATTAAACCAAAATTTAATTTTATTTTATAAAACCTTTAAAGGACTTAATAATTTTTTTGAGCTTACTCAAGCAGGATTCCAGTGTTTAAAGGCTGCATGCTCGTGCAATTAAGCTAATAAGTGGCAAGGCTTCACCCTTCAAACAATATAAACCGCACTACTTTGTCCTTCAAACTTGATCGATGTGAGACTAAGGATTCGTTTGGGGCGGCTTTCTTACTACTTCTTAAAGCAGCTTTCTAGTATAAATTTTTTAATTTTTGCACTAAAAAGTTACTCTATGAAGCAGTAAGAAAGCCGTCCCAAACAAAACCTAAGGCTTCATTTGAGACGACTTTCTTATTGTTTCTTAAAATTACCTTCTAATATAAAAAAAATTAATTTTTAAATTAAATAAGTGTTTTAAGGAGCAATAAAAGCCAAATTTTTTTATTTTTGTACTAAAAAATTATTTCTCCCAAACGAAGCGTAAGACTTTCTTATTGTTTTCTAAAGAAACTTTTTAGTACAAATAATTTTAGTTTAAAAAAAAAATATAAAAAAATTATTTTAAAAATTAGTAAAAAAAGTCATCCCAAGATATTATTGGGAAAAAAATTTTACTATTTTTTTTTTTGAACTGCATTTCTAATATAAAACTTTTTGTACTAAAAAATTGCTTTAAAAAGCAATAAGAAAGCTTTATCAAACAAAACTTAAAACTTCATTTGAGAAAACTTTCTTATTACTTCCTAGAATAATTTTCTAATATAAAATTTTTTAGTTCAATAAATTTTTAATATTAGAAAACTGCTTTGTAAAGTTACATTAAAAAAAGGTTATTTTAGAAAATATTTTTCTAGTACAAAATTTTTTTAGAAAACAATGGCCAAATAGAAATTTTAATTGTGATCTAAAAAACAAAAAAAAAGTAAGAAAACTAGCACGAACGAAGCCTAATACTTAATTTGCCACAACTTTCTACTTACTTTCTAATAAAAAAAATTAATTCAAGAAATTTTCAAACAAAAAAATAATTTAAAAACAGAAAAATATTGTCCCAAACGAAGCCTAAATTGCCTGAAGCTAGCACACTTAATTCAAAAGCATTGGAGATTAACAAATATTCAAGGCATATAACTACAAAATATTTAAATCTCTATAAACAGTATTTCAATAGTACTTAAAAACAATATAAGCCAACATAAATAATGTTTAATAACATATACATAATATGAATTAACAATATAAACCAGCATAAATAAACAATATAAGGGGTGCTATGAAACATAAAACCTCCAAGGATATTATATATGAGATTACCAAATTCAAACATTGCTTAAAACTTGATCAACCTTAGTAGTTATTTGACAAATGTTTCAATGTTGATCAAAACATTTATGTACCTCAATTGAAGTATATATATGAAATACAAGGATTTGAACTTTGATTACAGATAATTATAGAGCATACAGGGGTATAAAATATAATAACGGTGTCAGAAAACATTATTGAATAATATGTTCATTTCTCGGTATATCAATCATTCAATCCATGGAACAAACTAAGGTTAGATGTTTGGTAAATATTACCAAAGACCATTTATGACCTCACTTTAGCCAGTCGTGCCCTTATCTCCTCTAGCTCTCCCTCATCATCTACACCTTCAGCTATGGCCTCAGACTATCCATAAAAAAAAGAAAAGAAATGAGGAAGGTTTAAACTGGTTAGTTGAATTTCATAATAGGGAGTTAGAGTTAACCATGGTTACCTGTTGCTCTTCCTTCTGGCTAGATGCAGGTTGCTTTGTCCTTACCTTCCTGACTGCATCTGGAAGCTGGGAGGCTGTCTCACCAGCTATTGCAGAAAGCACCTTCTCAATCTCCTCTTCTGTTTCTTCTTCTATGTCTTCCGAATCCAGAGCTGAATCAACAGCATCATTCACCATTTCTTCAATCACCCCAGCCTGAAAGTTTGCAAGTGAGCAGCTAGATGAAAGGCATTATTTGTTTAAAAGGGATCAAAGTATTCACCATCAACATTCTTTTGCTGTGCAAAGCGTTTTTAGAGAAATTCATGGAACATAACTATAAGGTGGCTAACTTTCAGTGGATAAGGTTTTAAACATATAAAATTGAACAAAAGTCCTTAGATTAAGCACACTGCTCAGATACTTTTATAAGCAAAGCAAAGTATGATGATGGAAGAGAGCTTAATTTTGAATTTTTAGCTGACCCTGGAGGTTAATTTGATGCGATATAAAGCTAGTGAAGTAGGTGTATGCAGGAAGACAGCATTGTCTACTGCAGCTTTATGCGTTTTTTGTCTCAGCAGCTCTTACCTTCAGATGATAAATAGATAAATACTAGAGATGATTTCATGCCAACTTAGGCTTCGTTTGGGACGGCTTTTTTATTGCTTCTTAAAGCAGCTTTCTAGTACAAAATTTTTAATTTTTATATCAAAAAACTGCTTTAAGAAACAGTAAAAAAGCCGTCCCAAACGAAGCCTTAGATGTCAAACAAACTAGCATTAGAATGCTTGTCTTTGTTTTTTCAGAAAAAAGTAGAAACGAAGTGCATGCTTTACATAAGGACACAATATAATTTACTGCTGCAAATATCACCTATAAATGTTATAAACATAGCCCGAAAATGTAAATTGTTTTTAATAGACATAAAGCTTTCCATGTGAATGTTTGAAGGTATAAAGGAGATATCATAATAGCGTGTAAGAACCAAAATGATCATTTTAGTAGAATACAAACGAAATGGCAGGTCACTTGGCCCATCAAAATATTCTCAGAGAAATTAGAGTTGTCTTCATAGTGATAACTTGAGTAGGAAAGGAAATTGATGTCACCTAGACAAGACGAGCTATAGACATGACCACAGGAAAATACAAATCAAAATGCTCCAATAACCGTAATCACAGGTCCACAACTTTCAGCTTTTAGGTTCATGAATCCTTCTGCACCATTAATGAAAATGTTCCTAAAGACACGGAAGCAATAATTAAGAAAACGTATCACTCATCTGGGTGGAGATTGCAGAAACTGTTTGACCCAGATTCTGAAATTAAAACTCATCTCGAGTGAATATGTTAAATCTTCAGTAATAATTAAAGCAGCAACAACCGCAACTCAAGGCAGGCCAATCTAACTCAGTAAATTATAAGAGAAGAAAATCCACCACAAATGACGATCATCAAATATAGGTTAACTATAAGTCTAAAATGAGGACTATATAAAGCTTTCATGAAAGGACCTTCGTCACTATATGATGATTTCATTAAGGTTGAAAATACGCTTGACGACTATGAACCCACAAGAAGTTTTGAGACTCATAAACTGTGTCAGTGCCTTGAACACTTAAAAAACTCGTCTAAAGTATATATTAAAAATCAAAGTTTCTTATATGAAATCATCAAACTGCCAAAAGCTAAAGCTAAAAAATATAACATTATATCTCTCAATAGACGATGTTTAAAAGTGCCAAGATCAACATGGAAAATGATTATATGGTATTACTAGCATTGGACTTATTATAATTGCAATGCAGAAGTTTTTAGTGTAAAACTTTGTAGAAAGCCATTTAAATTGATGTCCCTTCATCAGTAGCCACCTACACAGAAGTCGGGTCAATAATAGTGTAAAATCAATAATGAAAAAAATCACAATAAAAGCATCAAGATGAAAGAAGTTCAACGGAAGAAACTTTATCCAAAAATAACTCGCCTTTGTCATTTCCTTGCTAAATTCTTGCATTGTTGTTGCCACTTCAGGAGCCTTCATAAGGCTACTGACTAGCTTCATTACCTCGGCACTCTTGGAGAGATGACCAACAGTTCTTGCAGTAGCTATAAGTCACATAAAGATAATAATTATGTGTGTATGTAGATCTGAATTCCAAGGATAATAAGAAGTGAACTCAAATAATGATTTACTTCATAAAATAAGCCAATATGAAAGAGAAATTATATATATAAAAAAAGACTGGAAACATGGTTCAAGAATGAGAAGTTAAATGCCAAACTAAGCCCCATACTACCCAAACACCCACCCCCTATATCTCAAACACCACTATGTCTCCCACTTTGCAGTTGCATGAACAAGTTTGGTTTAAAGGTTATGCTATAAACTCAGCTCTTTTTATTTGAAAAATCATTAGAAGTGGCCTTAAAACTGTTGATTGTCATTCAGCTCATGGGATATCTTTTACCCAAACTTGCTCTCTATGCAATATCTTTTAGTCAAACTGCCCCATATGAATTGCACACTCACCTTTTCATTGATTGTATATTATCTTTTAAGTTGCTTAAAAGATGCATCTCCAATGGGGCAGTTTTACATACTGGGGCTCCATCTGGCAAATTCTAAGCTTTATTGACTGCATTCAATGCAAAATTACTAGAAATTTCTTCTTTTAACTATCATGTTACAGCTTATGATATTTGGCTTGAGAGAAATAACAAAAGGGCTTAAAATTACTGATACTAAGATTTTGGTTGAAAAAAAATCCGATTTGCTATCCATCTCAAAGAAAAAAGTGGAAGCTGAGGCATAATTTGCCTACACGCATCAAAGGGATATATTTCTCTTGATCTGATCTGTTTGGTTATATTCTTATGCCCTCTTCTTATCTCTTAATGCTTCTGAGTTTTTTTTTTTTTTTTGGTTTGGTAGTTGATTTTTTACTGCCTTACATGTTCTATGAGCTACTAGTTACAAGTAGATTCAATTTGCACTGGGCTGCTAGTTTATTTCTGAATTTCTCTTCATCGTTATCTTATGATATGTGGATTCATTATGCCATATCCTATCATGGTCATTTCAATGTTTTTACTGCACCTTACTACCATGAGGGGAGGCTCCTTACTGACATTGGGGACATTCTGGGTTCATTGGCTGTGTCTACAGGAGATGCACCTTACTATCACATGTAGCACCCTTTGTCAATTTTTTGATGCGCCTTTCATTCATCACTTGGATTACTTCTCGACACCTATATGCCATTTTTGAGATTTGTTACAGATCCTATGGGCATGTTGGGATTATAGTTTTCATCTTGAGACAATATCTTGTGCCAAGTCTATCTCCTTTTTTTTTTCTGGCTCTAACTTGTAGTTTTTATATGTAATCTTTTGATCCATCATTTGACATGGCTGAGCGTGGCCCTCAAAATTCCCCCCCAAAAAATTAAAACTTAAAAAGAAAGAAGATCAAGAGACCCGAAACTAAGCATTTATAAATTATCAATCAAGAACCCAAAAAAAGAATTTTAAGTGATTATCATTGTTTAGGTTGCAGAAGGAATGGACCAACAAACATAACAAAAGCTTAAGAAGCACAGACAGCAGCATGTGACACAAGCTTGGAAAAAATATAAAAATAGGACATGACATGAGATGCCATGGAGATGATATTTTCATTTATAAATTCTTAGTATAAAATATGTAATCAAAACACCTAATGCCAATATTTTTAAATTAAAAAGTATCACATAATAAGATATCATATCATATGCACCACATTCAAAGCTTAAGGATCAATAAAAGTAAAGCTAGCAATAGCTTGATGATAATTAAATTTCAATATTTATAAAGTGCATTTAATATTAACAATAAACACACTTTTTTGAATAACTAGACAATGATTTTAACAATATTAATAGTATATTGTCCACACAAAATACATAAAACCTCAAAAAATAATATATGAACATCAAAATAACCACATAAAATGTGAACGCATTGATGTATCACTATTTGTACAAATTGCATTGAGTGTCATGATCATCAACACTAACACCAGAGTTCTCAATGGCATATTCACCATCATTGGGAAAAAAAAAAGCATGACACCATCATTGCTTCCTAGGATAGGTTGCAATCTCTAAGCTTGTTACAGCGTGTTCTAGTCGAATTCAACTTTAATGTTGAATGAAAATACATCGAATACAATTTTCAACATGACAAACATATTTTGAGACATGGCCGATGTATTTTTTTGTCTAACACGTGTTGGACACAGACATTGAAGGCTTTCTATATTCATGCCTCATAGCAAACAATCTTTGAGCTATGTTTGGTTTGAAGGAATTGAAAGAGAGAGAATGAAAAAAATAAATGGAAATGGTAAAGCAATTGAACTGAAATTAATTTTCATTCTTTTGATTGAAAAATTAAGTGAATTTTTGTTTTCTTGCTTAGTTAATGTAAAATTGAGTTTTTATTTTTGGTGGGGAGAGGCATGCGAGTTATAGCGACGGCCCCATACTTTTTCTTTGCATTTTTTCCTAGGAATGGGTAGGGAATTACCAATGGAAAAATGCAGTTACATTTCCTATGCAAATCCAAATACTTGTTAATCACATTAGAACCAAAAATAAAATATGAATTTGTGAAGAAAAAAGCATTTGAATTCCCTCCAATTCCTTCAAATCAAACATCCCCTTAATAAATTTAGCATGTTAAACATTCATACATCATCTCTATACTTCCATCAACCTTGTGTTTAATAGTGAAAAACTATTTGCACCCCGCTAAAATATAATTCACAGCCCTTGGTTAAATATTTTTACATCTAATGCATTTATGACACTACCTATTTAGACTAATAAATATATACCAATCATAGTGGAGGTAAGGGCATAGTTGATTTGTGACTGATTGGACATTTTATGGAATAAGAATATTTGTTCTTTCCAGAATAGGACTTGCCTGAATTATGCCTTCAGGAAATCTTTTCAATGTCGTATTTGGTCATATAGGAGCATGGCACTCAATTAAAGGAACAACATAGCTGATGGTTGCAGGAGATTGATTGATCAAGGTCGGAAATCCTGATTGGCGAATCTACAGCTGCAGAACCAAGAGAACGACAAAGCAAAAGCAATGGCTCTAAATATTAAACCGCTCAAGCTCCTTGTTGTTAACTACACTCTTTCATTATAACTTCTTCTTCAAAAGTGATATACCAAATTACCAATACTACTATTCTCAATAGCATACTCTAAGGTACTGCATTTTGAAAATCTTTTGCAAGCATCTCAAGAACTTAATGTTGATAAAAGAAGTTTCACAATGAGAAGAAATAAAAACCATTAAATTCATAGAAGGTCCAATTTTTCCTAAATGATAGAAGGCGTTGGATAACAGAAAATTAAGTTCTCCCAAAGGAAACCTCTAGTTTTTAACAAAAATAGGGTAAGATAAAAAGAGGACTTTTTAAGTGTGTTTTTGTGGTAACATATCATACAATTCCATAGAAGTTTTAAAGAAAAGTGAAGATTGTAGACATTTAACCTCAAGCATTTGTTGCTTTCATTAAAAATATATATATTTGTCTTCAAACAAAGAAAAAGGAGACACCTTATGGCCATTACAACATCCATTACACGGTGAAGCTTAAGTCCTTTATATGAAGGAATTTACTGAAAGAAAACCATAAAAGTTGATTTCCACTAAGTGCCAAAAAAACATATGAATTCTATCCTACTAGCAAACAATTCTTAAATGATGATAGCAAGCTAGACAGAAAGATTAAGGCTAATTTACTCAAAAGATTAGCTAAGAAGTCATACAAGCGAGACACTTGACATAAAAATTCAATGGAAATCACAGTCACATACCAACAATTTCACCAAGGTGCATAGAAACTGAATTTAGTTGTGCCTTGTTTTCATGAAGGCGGTTAACAGCTCTCCTTGATCTTACAATTTCCTTAGCAAGTGTCTGCAATTTAAAATATATACATCAAATGATATTCTATAAAACAAAAAAAATAAAGGTAATAAACAATAACAACAACAACATGCCTTTATCCTACTAGGTGGAGTCGGCTATATGAATCATTTTTTTCATTGTGTCCTATTAAGAGTCAAATTCTATATAATATGAATTCAAGATGTGAGCAATGCAAGAAAATAACACATAAGAATATCACCTCTACGTATAACGATATCTCTCAATGCTTATCCTTTTTAAACCCATGTTATGAAGTTATTGCTTTCTCAATTCTTTCACTAGATACTTAACATGGACAAAAGATTCTAGGTCTTCTCAAAACTAATAAGAACCCTACCAATTCATTACTTTGTGATCAAACAGAGTAGTGGCTTAGATCACATTTAGTACTTAAATCATTTTGTTTCCCCTATCCTAAGTGATATTAAGCTCATTATCAACATAATCAATGGCCTTATCCTAATTATTTGGGTTGGCTTTGTGAATCATCCTCCACTAAATGAGGTACTTAACTTACTCAATGCCACTATTTTTGCATGAATACAAGTCATAATATCTTTGAAACAAGCTTTAAAATTGTACTATTGGGTATTGAGGCATTTTTCATTTGTGAGGCGAGGCATAAGCCTCAAGGTGTTTAGAGGCGTAAGTCTCAACAACAACAACAACAACAACATCAAGCCTTTGTCCCACTACGTGGGGTCGACTACATGAATCCTTTTTCTCCATTGTGTCCTGTTAAAAGTCAAATTCTCATTTAAATCTAATAAAGAAATATCACTTCTAATATTTTCTAACCAAGACTTTTTAGATCTACCTCTTTCTTTCTTAATACAAGTCAAATCTAATACCTCTACTTTCCTAACCGGGTCATCTGAAGGTCGTCTGGCGCTACTCCAACCTTTTCACGGATATGCTCATTTCGTATGTCTCTAAGAGAAAATTCACTCATCCACCTGAGTATCCTCATCTCAGCAACACTTAACTTAATATTATGCTTCTCTTTTAATGGCCAACATTCTGCGCCATAAAGCATTGCAGGTCTCACCACCATCTTATAAAAATTTTCCTAAAGTTTGAGTGGTACTTTTCTATCACACAACAAACCCAAAGCATTCCTCCACTTCAACCATCCAACTTGAATTCTACTAATAATATCCCCATCTATTTCACCATCACTCTAAACAATAGAGCCAAGATATCTAAAATGAGTACACTTATTCATGACTTGATCGCTCAAACTCACAAACCCCTCACTAGATCTATTAAGACTAAAATTACAGTCCATGTATTCGGTTTTAGATCTACTCAAACGAAAGTCTTTAAACTCTAAGGTCGACCTGCATAATTTGAGTCTAGCTCAACTCCCTCTGTAGACTTATCAACAAGAAGAATATCATCACCAAAAAGCATACCCCAAGGTACATCCTCTTGCAAATGTCTAGCAAGAATATCCATAACTAAAGTAAAAAGATAAGGGCTTAAGGTTAATCCTTAATGTAATCCAACTGAAATAGAAAAATACCTGATCAAACCATCTTGTGTTTGAATGCAAGTAACAGCTCCTACATATATATCCCTAATAACCTCTTTCTTTTCTAGAACTCTCCATAGCACTTCTCTTAGACCTTTATCATATTCTTTCTCTAAATCAATAAATATGATATGTATATCCTCCTATTCTATCTAAACTTCTCCATCAAGCCTCTCAATAAATGAATAGCTTCCATAGTAGACCTACCTGGCATGAATCCAAATTGATTTTGAGAAACATTAGTATCATGTCGTAACCTATGCTCCATAACTCTCCCATTGTTTTAAAGTATGACACGTCAACTTAATTCCACTATAATTTGTACAATCTTATGCATCACATTTATTCTTAAAAATATGAATCAACACAATAACTCTCCACTCATCTGACATCTTTTTAATCTTCAAGATAATACTAAAAAGTTTAGTAAGCCAAGAAATTCCTTCATCTCCTAAACATTTTCACACCTCTCTTGGAAGATCATAAATTCCAATAATTTTTTCCACACTTCTTTTTCTTTAAAGCCTCTCTAACTTCACTTTTACTAATATGCCGATAAAAATAAAAATATCTATTTTCATTTAGAGTGCTAAAGTTTCTAAAGTCAATTGTATTCTCACAATCTTCATTGAAAAGCTTAGCAAAATATCTCATCCACCTTTGTTGAATATCCTCCTCTAAAAAAACACTTTTTTATCTTCATCGTTTATGCACTTCACTTGAACTAAATCCTTACTACTCTTATCTCTTTGTTTGGCTGACTTATACATATATCTTCCGCCCTCTTTAGAATCTAATATATTATATAAATCATTAAAAGCTAAAATTGTACAGCAGATTGCTTTCTTAGACACATTATGAGCCTCATTATATCTTTCCCAATTTTCATAGTTTTTACACTTAAACCAAGTTGTTGTGGCTATGGGGTGCATGAAGGCATGATTTTTACGGGATTTTACTTTAGAATTTAGGTCAATTTTAATATATATATATATAAAAGGTGAGGCGTACACCTCATGTCAATGAGGTGAGGCATACCTCAGCCAAACTAAGGCGCACACCTCATAAAAAAGCTTGAGGCGTAAGCCTCGAGGCACTTTTAACTAGAATTGCACTGAGGCGGGCCTCATATTACGCAATTTTAAAGAATGTTTTGAACTAAATTCTTTATAATTCTTTCACATTATTTCTACCCACCCACCTTATTAGTGGATCTACTTCTCTACAATTACATGCCCACCCAATCTAAATCCATTTTGAGTATTTTATCTTTGACATATTGTACTTCCAACATCTGTCTTGCACAATTATTGCTCAGTCTTCTTTCTTAAAATATCCATCTTAAGATAATACTATGAAAATCAACATGACTCTTAGTACTTTCTCCTTAAACCAATCTAAGCTATATAATATCGCAGATTTAACCATAGACTTTTATAATCTACCATTAAAATATGTATGATGTTATCTTATACCCAAGGCATATCTCAATTATAACTACCAAGCTTCCACTTTAGAATTCAAGTCCAAATGTGCATCTCCACACTTTTGTAAAATTGATTTAATATGCTTTAATTCAATCACATCTAAATATCACTTGATTATCTATAAATATTGAAAGATAATTACATTTTACATCAACAAAAATAATATTTAATGTAGTTGGCATTATTCTTCTAATCTAAGTGCCTTAGCTTCTACAAATCATCCAGGATTAGAAAATTTTACTTGTATCAAAAGAGAATTCATCTACTCAGACATAGATGTCAATGGCGCAAAAAAGTGCGCACCATGGCACACGGCGTGGCGCACCTCAGTGCCATGTGAATGGCGCGACGCAGATGTTCAAAATGGCGCACGCTATTTGCGCCACATGCGCGTTGGCACATGGCGCACGACGCAAAATAGCACGACGCTATTGTTTGAAAAGAAAGAGGGCTTGTTAGTGAAGTTTTTCTTTTTTGTTTTTATTTGAATTTTTAATATTATATAATTTTGTTTTGTGTAAAAAAAATATACTTTACAGAAGTACTAAATTTTTTCACTTTTTTTTAATAATTTCACTATTATTATAATCTGTTTGATTGTTTTGATCTTTCATTAGTCTTATATTAATAGTACACCTCTTTTACCTTTAAGAAATATAATAAAAGAGATTATATATTTATCAAATAAAATGTAAAATGACAATTGTTTTTTTTTCTTTGGCATACGTAACACAAAGAAGTTTTTTGAATATTTAGCATAGAATGTATATTTTATATGGCAAAATATTAAATATAATTTTAATTAGAAAACTCTTTTTATCATCAAATTGGCTGAAAAAATAAAAGTATTTAATATCTTGTTTGGTTTTAAGGGGCTACATATAATTAGTTTAGTTTAGGAGAGATAAATAATAATTTCCCTTAACACTTAATAAAATTTGGGAAATATTTTGTAACAGGAAGTTGTTTTCAAATTCCTTCTCCACAAGGTATTGCATTGGACTAATTAAATGTCAAAACATAATAGTAGTACTAAATTTGGGAGCATTTCTTTTTTTTCTCGATGATTGATGCAATGCCAGCCAAGACCTTGGTGCTATTGATATGTTATTGTGAAAGAATGGTGCATTATTGTCCGTATCAGTTGCTTTTGGTGATGGTGCTTCACTCTTAGGTTCAAGCTTTGGTTGTTCTTAGCTCAAGTTAACCCTAGTAGGCCAAACTGGACTCATTAAAAGCCCGAAACATGTAACAGATAAAAGAAATATATAGGGCAAAGGAACCATAAAATTTTTTTATTTTCTATGCTAATTAAAAAAATGCTGATGAAGATAACAAAATTTTGTTTGGCATTTGTTGATGATGATGATTCCCAATAAGAGGTAATTAAATTCTTATAAAATCATTGACCTTTAAAAAAATGATTGTAATATTTTGAGTTATGAGATGTTTGGGTGTTATTTACTTGAAGTTATATATGACTATGATTGTCTTTCAATATTATGATAGCTTGTCTTTCAGTTTAATGATATATCATATTCATGTTTATTATTTTATAATTTTTGTATAGTTTGCGACATGTTCAAAATGGCGTGTGCCGCGCCATGCGTTATGCGCCATGGCTCCAAAGGGACATTTGCGCCGTGATGCGCCATTCGCCATTAACAATTATAATTCAGAGTATATCATCCGAATAGACCATACAAAGAGATCAAATATCTTTGTATGCATCTTAATAACAAATATAAAAAGATGAGAACTTTATGTGTAATCCAAATATAATAAAAAATAATTCATTTACTCCAAGACTACTTCAATTATATTTATTACTACATCATACATATTAGTAATAGCTTTAGCATACCTTTGATACACATTTTTTTTCTCTTGGATATCTAACAAATAAATTCTTATGGTATTCTATCTTATGACTTGTCAAGACATAGAAATCATCTAAATATACATTTTTTCTCTCTATAATTTTTCAATAAATGCCTTATCACAAAAAAATTTACTCCATATCATATTATTTGGTACATCATACATATTAGTAATAGCTTTAGCATACCTTTGATACACATTTTTTTTCTCTTGGATATCTAACAAATAAATTCTTATGGTATTCTATCTTATGATTTGTCAAGACATAAAAATCATCTAAATATTCATTTTTTTCTCTCTATAATTTTTCAATAATTGCCTTATCACAAAAAAATTTACTCCATATCATATTATTTGGCACAAAAAAATCAATTATCTAATATTTACAAAATTCTTCTAAGCTTATGTTTCATTGCCCTATCATAAGTTCAGTTAATAACTCATAATTTTGATTTCATTATTCTTACCCTAATCCTTAATTTGAAATGATCCTAAAGACAACTACAAAAATTCTCTTTTCCCATCATTTATAACCTTCTTTATCATTAATTTTTCATTAAAATAATTGTTAACCAAATTTCTATCATATCTCTAATAACTCTCCTAATCTCATATAAAGCAGAAGTTTAATCATCACACATGTTCTTCAAAAATTAATCAGTTAATCTACACATTTTTCCTGGTTCTATGCATTATTCTCTTAAGAATTTCCTCCTTATGACTATCCTCAACATCATACTACATTGTTCTATCCATTATTCTCTTAAAAGTTTCCTACTTTATGAATTCTCATTTTTTTTTTGTTGAGTGTCGCATAATATGTTAAATCTATTATACAAAAATCCTTTTGAACTTCTATCTACATTAACTTAACTCTCTCTATTTTATTTTTTAATCTTTTCACAGTAATTTTATCTACATGTCTAATGGATGCATTTTATACCTTCATTGTACATATCCAAAAAAGTCAATCAAATTTCTACAACCCTATCTCCAATAGATGCACTATACAAGAACTATTATCCCAATCTCCAATGAAACTACCTTATTTAAAACCAAGATATTTTAGTTCAGTGAAGATTAACAACCTGTCATCTCTTAACAATCTTATCAGAGGAAAAATATTTATTTTGATAGTTATTATAAACTTCTTAGACATGTATCCATAAATAGAACTCTATCTTTGATTAAACTACCTTATAGTATATATATATATATATATAGTTCTCTTCTCATTTTATGAAGTATTGGACTATTTCACTATTGTAATGGCATATGAAACTAGCCTACTATAAAATCAAGAATAAATTTACCTATAAAACTACTATGTCGTATTTCATGCCCCATCAAAAATCGTCGTATAAATCACCTAACTGAAGCCTACATTCTATTCAAGCTCACAAAAATAAATTAGTTCAGAAATACTGCGACACTTATGGTTGGCATCAAAACCAAACCTTCTCACCACAATTAAGTTCAATTATGAGTTTTTCAAATGACGTTGAGTCAGCTCTTGACCATATTCACCACAATCAAATTAAAAATTATTTTTTGCACAGGGTTTATGAGTTGTTTTCAGGTTAATACTAACACTCAAAGGATTTATAATTTCAACAACATTTCTAAAACACATTACTATAAAATATGGCCACTTAGAAAGGCACACAAATGCATGAAATAGATTTTAACGAGCCCAAACTAACAAATATGTACCAACGAAGTTTCCCTTGCTTCTGGTGCATACTCATCTTTTCCATCATCATGGCGATACCCCAACTAGTTGAGATAAATAGTATGAATCATTCTTCTTCATTAATAACTGTGGAATGCTACCTGATGTTTTAACTCTATTTAGAAAAAAAGTTAACTCCTTTTAGAAGAAATCCTACAGCACAACTTATGCCAAAATCCATCAAATCAATCCTAGTTCAACTGCTACGATAAATCAGCAGAATAGATGAGTGACACAATCACAATTAAAGCATTGCAGGCTCTAATCAACAAATTCGTATGCAATCTAAGATCACAAGGTAAAAGGGACATCAAGAGATCAAACCTTAGCTGATGCCATGTCGTTCCGCTTCGCTGCATCCTTAATCGCTTTCTGCACGTTCCTCTCTTCCCTCTCCACATCTGCGAACAGAACACCATTTAATTATGAAATGAAAGAGAAAAAGCCAATGATACGAAAGATAATCCCAATTTGTACATCAGTTAAGGGAGTAAGAGGTTTGCCTCTGATTTGGCGTTCGACGTTTCGGCATTCTTGGCGGAGGCGGCGCTGCCAATCCCTGAGCTGTTGCTGAGGAGTAGGCTTCGGCTTTATCAGATTCTTCATCGTCTCCATCGCGCTTGGGTGACGAAGATCACTGAGCTAAGCCAATTGAGTTTCCAGAGGGCTAGGGTTCAAACAGATCATGGAGGAACATAACAGGAGCAGGAAACCGGAATACTGCCAGCAGAAATTTCTTCATGAGTTCTTTTTTTATATATATATATAAATAAAATGAAATAGTGTGATTCTAGATTATGAATTGGCCGTCATTTCTCCCTTAAAAAAAAAGTATTTATTATGTTTTGCATCAAAATAAAAATATTAACTGTTTAAATATAAAACTTTTTATAACATAAAAATAAATATAAACATAAAAACTTAAAAATATCAAAAAAATTAAAATTTTTTAGCATTAACTATTTATATTTAATTATTTTATTATTTTTATTATTTATTATTAATTAAAATATTTCTTAATTATAAAGTTATAATAGGTTAAACTTTTTTTTTCATTTTTCAAGTATTTAGATTATTATAAGTTTAATTAATATGAGAAGGGAGAAGAGAATTTTTATTTTATATACCTAATATTACCTGAATTTGAAGAAATATGTTCACTGTTTATTTTCTTAAAGAAATATGCCCTAAATTTATGTTGGCTATTGTTGGCTATGAAAATTTTGTCGACACAACCTAATTGAAGATTTTTTGTTGGTAGTCATAAGTTGTTTCGACTAAGGGTACATTATAGAACCTTGTAGACATGGGCCATAGTTTATTTAAAAGGATAAACTTAAATCAACCTTAGCTAATAGAGCTCATTGTTTTATTAAGACTACTATATAATTCATTACTCATAGCTAGTAGTCATTAGGAAGCATACATGCTATTGTTGTGATCATAATATAGTGGTGCCTGTAGCAAAATAACCAAATCAGAGAACCCTAATCATAACCATATATATGTAGAACCATTTAAGTTAAAAAATAAAAATATAAAAAAAATCTAAAAATGTAAAAAAATAAAAAAACAAAAAAGTAAAAAAAAAATTAAAAATAAATAAAAAATCATTTAAGTCAACCACTAGATAGCACATACCATATTCTTATTGACAGTAGATTATTTGAAAATAAATTTTAATAATATTCTTGACTAGACATTCACATTTTATGAGTTTAGATTATTCTCAAATTCAATTCCCTTACCAAACGATTTTGGATATGGAAGAATTTTGCTTGAGTAATTTAAGATTTTTGATAAATTTTTTATTATCAGAATTTGAGCTCTAAGTGATTAACTTCAAAAATTTGGGCCAATTTGAGAATCATGTAGTCCACTTCGATTGAGATTTTTTATTAATGCAACCATCATCGAAATAATGTTGAGAACACTTGAAATATATTTATATTTTATTAGAGTTTGGAAACATTCACAGAACAAGAGTCCTTATCGGTTGAGATTCACCTTCAACATAGTCATCATAAAGCAACATCATTTCAAACATTTATATTTGTAACGTGGGAGTTTAATATTTGAAAATTGACCCATACTTCTGAGATTCATCATTGGCATGACCATCATAGGGGATTTAAATATTTTATATTTTTATTATTTTAATCTTGAAAACTCTATTTGTTTGCCAATAGATGATCACATTCGATATCAACTTTTTGAATTATTACACAAGCATAAAATCCAAAATTTTATATTTTTGTAATGAATTTCTCTTGAAGAAGGCTTTAAGGTCTAATGCTAACTTACAAATCAAATATCTTGACGAATTTTATGGTGAAATATTCATTTATTAATACAAGTCTTATCAGCTATAATCTTTTTAAGGAGGAGGATCAAACATAAGATTTAAATTCCCATTTAACATGCATAGCATTTTCAGATCTTAGGTTTAAGAGTTCATTGAAATGACTGGAGGACTTGCGGGTGTTCTAATTTAAATATATAATTTTAATTTAACACTCTTTTAACCCCACACAATATTCTTAAACTTTTGTGTTCACATGATTCATATGTTTATCATAGCACATGTAGGGAATCAAAATTTTCATTAAAATGATGTACATGCTTTTCAATTTATATTGCATGATGCACTTATACATTATGTGTATACTTTCAATATATTGACACACTTTTCAGTATATTCACATGATACACTTGCATGCATTTTGATGCATTTGCATACTTTTAGTATGCTTGTATGCTTTTTTGTGCTTTCACACAATGCACTTGCATGTATTTTTTATATATTTGCATAATGCATTTCACACACTTTCAATTTGCTTGCACTTTTTTGTGTGCTCATATCAAGCACTCATGCTTTTTGGTGCATTTGCATAGCTTATTTGCAATCTTTCATTTTTTTTTTTT
The DNA here is from genome assembly GCF_001605985.2 of Dendrobium catenatum. Classification (NCBI taxonomy): domain Eukaryota; kingdom Viridiplantae; phylum Streptophyta; class Magnoliopsida; order Asparagales; family Orchidaceae; genus Dendrobium; species Dendrobium catenatum. Next base: position 1,339,373 of record NW_021319004.1, on the reverse strand, counting down.
TGCAATTTTTGGTATGCTCATGTGATGTACTTACACATATTTAGGTGCAATAGCATAGCATGCTTGCATGCCTTTAATTTGCTAACATGATTTTCATTGTTTCTACACTCCTTTTAATATACATCATATTATTATTTTACAATAATAACATGTTTTTTGGTGAAACATTAAGATTTTCAAGGCTATCATATGCTTTTGATACCATGACACCCTTCTCGAAGCAATAACATATTTCTTGAGACAATGACATGTTTTTTAGGTTGTTGCACACTTCTTAAGGTGGTGTGCATGACGGAGTTATTACACACTTCTTGAAGCAGTTGCATGCTTCTCGAGATAGTAACATGCTTCAAAAGCTGGTTGCATTCTTCTCAAGGTTGTTACACATTTCACAAGGTGCACACTTCATGAGGTTGCTATACATTTCTCAAGGTGGCACACTTCATAAGTCCGTCACAAGCTTTCTGAGGCTATTGCACATTTATTGATGTTATAGTGCATTTCTTGAGGCGGCATGCTTCATTAGGTCTTTCACACTTCTTAAGATAGTGGCATACTTGTTGAGGTAGTAGCACACTTCATGGGTTGTTGGACTTTTCTATAAGTTGTTGTATGCTTATTCAGGTAATTATACAAAAAATAACATTTTGACGCTTAAAGTATGTCTTACGTTCACTTGCATGTGTGTTGTAGATCTGATGATGTTGAAAGAGAATTGGAATTATTTTATATCTTTAATATTGCCAAAAATTTCATTTTTATAGTTAGAGACTTTACATGTTAAATGTGAGTCAGACAAGCCAAATTCTTACCTGCAAGCAAGTTGATGTGTGCATTACAAGTCCACTACTCATATTCAATTTTATTCATTTGAAGCAGCATATGTTGTGCTTTATGTGTTTTCGTTTTTGATCTAGGAGTGTATTTAAATTTTTTTAATAGCATTTTTTTATCCAACAGGTTATTTTAATAGATTCATATTTAATTGTCATTTAGACAAAATTTTTATAGCCTCCCGACATCTGCACACGTATATGGAATTTTTGGGAGTATCAATGCCTACCCACCATGCTTATGAGAAGCAGGATGGTTAGTGTGACCCTCCAAGATTTAATTTAAATGAATTTCCTTTTTTATCATCTAATTACATACCAATGTCACAAATTTAATCATATAGAGTTATGTAGGTTTTCACATTATATCATATTTATGTAATTCAGGACATATGTCTTGTGTGGTGGTTTTCATGTATTATTCATATATGTCCTATAGGTTAAACATATATGAATCAATCACATCATATATTATTAAGTCAAAATCATGTTCATTTTTATTATCGTAAATTCTAATAAAAATGTGGGTTTTAGTTGATATCATACATGGATGTCTCAAGAAAATACAAATTTTGTAAAGTTAAGAATCAACGCCACAGCATCTTCAACTTCCTAACTCCAAAATCAGACATTGCAGTGTCAAAGCCTAAAACTAATGCATTTAATTTAACACTCTGATAGAATAAATGTCAGCGCAGCAATGCTACCTAGTGTGTCAGCACCCTAAGTGAACATTGCAGCACAAGAGCATTAGGAAAATTTTCAAATAATTCAAACAAGCATCAACCTTTGGAGCTCCGCAGAGCCAAATGATGGATAAAGTGCTGTCATGCCCATCTTTTTACAACATTTCTTGGCAATTTTGATGTTTCAAATGCAATGGCTAAATCTATTTCATGATTAGACATTGTTCATATTTTTTGCTTGATGTCGTTCTTGTAGTTTATTTTTTTAAGCATTTCTCGATTGAGATGTGATGAGAAGTGCTTCTTAGGTGAATTTAGTGTCATGAATACGTCAATGCAATCCATTTCACTAATAGATGATGTTTAAGTTGTTTGGGTTACAGTCAATGCATTTCAAACTCACTTTGCACAACGTCGAGTCAATTGGCCATTATCATGCATTTTAAATTTGCATGCGTGCGACATCCATCATTTGAATGTCCTTCTCTTCATGCTCACTTAGGTTAATTATGACATATCTATAGAGGCCAACGAGTTCATTTCAAATCAAATTATCTATGTTATTATATAAATAAAGTTTACAACTCTCACTCAAAAGTCAACTAAACTTTCAAACGAGGAGTTGCTTTAACATTCCTTTTCTGAGAGCCCCCTCCATCTCTCGCGATCTTCAAGTGTGTGAAACCAACCCATGACAATGTTTCTATCTATCTTCGCTTATATGTTCTGGATTAGTGATATTATATATTTGGTTATCTAGGCTTAAAATGGCTCGAGCATGATTTACATATAGCTAGAAAATATTTGAATAAGGCTTGAGCAATGTTCAAATAAGGTTTGAGTATGGTTTGATCAACCATTTTATTTTTCTCTATTATCTTTTTATAGAAGTGACACATTTGATTTATTTTGCTATAAACATAAATGTTGACTAATTTTTTCAATGGGGAGTGATTGAGAAATTTATTATGCAATTTGAGGCTGATGATATTATTGGTAAGGCTGAGAGATCCTCTTTAATCAATACTTTTAAACTATAATTCTTTGTGGCCTCAATTCATCATTTCTTACTAAGTTTAGTTGATGATAATGAGGATAGATATACTTTAATGTATTCAACATTGGGGTTAAGGACACAATATTTTGCATTGTTAAATTCACTCTCATTAGTAGGCCTAAGTTGGAAAGTTTCCATTGAGGAGGAATTCAAGAGAATGAACATAAGGAGTAGGCTAATAGATAACAACTTGGGTAGAGATAAGAACTTCAAGTATTTAAATCTTAAGAAAGAATTTATAGAGCGCACTAAGAGGGGTGATATATGGAAATAGGGCTATGTTACCTTGTAGATGGTGTCTTCCACAACCATAATAAGTGAAATATTACTTTTATTGAGATGATTTTTATTGGTTGAAGATGAGAAATCCTTCTTTAAATATCCATGAGGTAGGCTATCATAGAAGAATGGAATGATCAACTCTAGTACATTGTAATTATATTTCCATATCATTGTAGCTTATGAAGCCAACCCATATATGGGGAGGAAGTGTATTGAGTTCCATGGAGAACATTCACTAAGGTTGTTGAGCTATAAGAGCAGCAAGGTGCTTACTAACAAATTTTTTTTTGTATATAGTAATGAATGAAGAAGTAAGTGTTATGCAAAATATTGTATTTTAACTATTTATTTTATGTAGTGGATTATTATTATTGTTGTTATTGTTGTTATTAAACTCACAAGTTTTTCTAAAGTTATTCTATATATATGATTATTATTACTAAATGCTAATGTATATATCTAATGAAGACTAATTTAAGTCAATTGTTCATTATCTTATTCAACCTATCCCAATAGGAATTATGTAGAAGTGAGCACCACAATTGTCACAACCCAACCCGACCAAAATGAATCCCTTCGCATCTGGCCGCGACAAATATTGAAAATCTAAGATCTAGTTCTGGAATTTGCTTTCGGACTTTCTTTCAAATATCAGACTTATAGAAAACACAAAGCTACTATAAACATCCAAATATACATAAAAGTTCATCCATGATTTTCTTCTTTCTTTCCTAAAAATAATCATGTACATTACAGTGTATGGCTCTAAACAGAAAGAACAGAACATAAAAGCCATGACTGTATAAAAATCAAAAGTACAAAAATACCTAATCACAGATCAGACACTGAACTGCTAGTCCAAGACTTCATTCCCTTTCTCAGAACCTGAAAACCACGTAGATAACAAGGATGAGCTAACAGCTCAACAAGACTACACTAGCCAATCAAAATATTCAGAAATTCACATCAGCAAATACATCATAAGAGTAGTCGTACATAATTCAGATAATCGTACAGAAAATCAAACCACTGAAATAGAAGAATTGAATTTATTCATATAGTAGAATATTCAAATTAGAATTATCTTTAAATCACAGAACAGATAGAATAGTACAAGTCCGTACAAATCATAAGCACATTGTCAAATCGGATAAAATCATATAATACAGATTTCACAAATCAGAGTTCACATATCAGATTTCACATATGAGATCCCCGGACCCTGACAGAATCTCTACGGATTCTGACCCCTTATGCCTCCCTTCCCGGACACATACAGAGTCTCAACGGATTCTGACCCCTTATGTCTCCCTTGTGCTTACAGCACCAGAACTTGTCAGATATACAAAATTTCAGATCAAATCAGACTTTTCAGATTTCCCTGACACAGACAGAATCTCGAAGGATTATGGCCCCTTATAACTCCCTTTTGATAGCATATAAACACATCAATTCATTCAATTCAGGAAATCAGATTACGTCAGAAAAATCGTTAGCGGCATAACGACAGTATACGGAATTTTCACATAATTCATAAAATTTAGAAATTTATCAAATTACCACAGATAGTACAAAACATCATCAATATAAGACTTTCATTGTACTGAAGCAACATATTTCAATATCTAGATACTTCGTTATACGATTAAAACACCACAGAATTCAAAATACCAAGTAAAAATCTTCCAAAAAATATTCAAAACGTGCAAAAATATCATCTCAGAAACATACCAAAAGTTACGCGGTAAAAAGTTTATCAGTGCGAAATGAAACCAATTATTCGCTAACGGAAATAGATTGCGGAACAGAAAAATCGTCAAAATCCACATTTCTGAAAATTGAGAAAGGCGGAATGTGTCTTACTTTGAGTCGATCAACTTTCCTAACTACGGCGACGGATGAAAGTAGACCGAAGTCGCCCAAAACGCGAATTTTCTTCTTCTCCCTTCATTTTTCTCTCTCCTCAGTTTTCTCTCTCTTCAAAAAAGACACTATTTAGATATTTATCAAATAGGATTGCCGATCGTCCCGGGACGATCTCCTCTGGATTGCCATCGTGCAGACGAAAATTAATTCCAATTTGTTTCGTCTCTAGATGATGCTCTTTGTTCAGTTCGTCCCGACGGTTCGTCCCGATGAACCCAAGTTCGTCCAAACAAACCATACATATTTTCAACATTTTCTTCAGTTCGTACTGACGGTTCGTCCGTACTAGCAGCACAAAAAAAAAATTTCAAACATAAATTGAAGATTTAAGGGTTTCACAATCTACCCACATTAAGAAAAATGTCGTCCTCGACATTCCCAAAGCAAACTGAGTCAGAACAAACTTGAATACAACTGTCTCATGTCCGATTCCTTCTCCCACGTGGCCTCTCTTACCGTTCTAAACTTCCATTGAACCTTAACCATAGGAATATGTTTACTTCTCAGTTTTCGCACATAATAAGCCAAAATCTTTTCAGGCTCTTCTTTATACTGCAGATTTGCCTGAACTTCAATATCATCAGTAGAAAGTTTCTTTCCAGAATCAGATATCCACTTTCTCAAAGAGGATACGTGAAACACGTTATGTATATCAGACATCTGATCAGGCAATAACAACCTGTAAGCATAATTACCAACCCTTTCGATGATCTCAAAAGGTCCAACATACCTTGGACTGAGCTTGCTCATTCTTCCAAATATGCTAACACCTTTCATCGGACTGACTTTGACATACACAAAGTCACCAATCTGAAATTCAACCAGTCTATGTTTCTTATTGTAATATTTTTTATGTCTATCTTGTGCAAATTTCAACCTTTCTTTAATCAAATTGATCTTCATCATAGTTTCATCCACAAAAGTTGAACACATCACTTGTCTATCTTTTTTTTCAGTCAAAGTCAAATGAGTTCTACAGTTTCTGCCATACAGAGCTTCATAAGATGCCATACCAATACTTGACTGATAAATGTTATTATATACAAATTCTATTAGTGGGATATGATCTTCCCAACTGTCTCCAAAATTTAAAACACATAACCTCAGAAGATCTTCCAGTACCTGAATAGTCCTCTCAGACTGTCCATCAGTTTACGGATGAAAAGCCGTACTGAAATGCAATTTCGTGCCCAAGCCTTATTGAATTCCTCTCCAAAGTCTGGAGGTAAACTGTCCATCCCGATAAGATACAATCACTTTTGGCACACCATGTAATCTGACAATTTCTTTAACATAAATCTGAGCTAACTTATCCACTGAATCCGTCTGCCTAATCGGAAGAAAATGTACAGACTTTGTAAATCGATCAACAATCACCCAAATCGCATCATGCCCTTGCCACGATCTGGGAAAACCCATAGCAAAATTCATCGTCACCTCCTCCCACTTCCACTCAGGGATAGGTAATGGCTGCAAAAGATCTCCTGATCGCTGATGCTCTGCCTTCACTAACTAACAGGCCTCACATTTCGAAACAAACTCCGCTATATCCTTTTTCATTCCAGGCCACCAAAATAAGATTTTCATATCTCCATATATCTTACCACTCCCTCGATGAATGGTATAGCCTGAATAATGAGATTCATGTAGAATCTCTTTCCTCAGATCTCCAAACATAGGAATCCATAACCTATTCTTACAAAAAATAATATCAGAATCAAAAATTCATAGTTCAGGTTTCTTACCAAACTTAATCTGATCGGTCAACTTTAAATATTCAGCGTCTAACTTCTGAGCTTCATGAATCTTCTCTTCCAAAGAAAGTTGAATGTTCATCTGAGTCAAAATACCAAAATCCGGACCAGTAGAGGAAATTTTTTCCAGTTGTAATCTTTCCATATCTCGAATCAGATACTCATCAGAAGTGAGTTGAACATATGATAATTCAGAAAACTTCCTGCTTAGACTGTCTGCTACCATATTAGCCTTACCAGGTTGATACTGAATCGTCAGATCATAGTCCTTGATCAACTCAAGCCATCTTCTTTGCCTCAAATTTAGATCCTTCTGAGTGAATATGTACTTCAAACTCTGATGATCTGTGAATATCTTACACCTGATGCCATATAAGTAATGACGCCAAATCTTCAAAGCAAATACAACTGCAGCCAAATCCAAATCATACGTCGGATAATTCTTTTCATGTAGTTTCAACTGTCTCGAAGCATAAGCTATTACCCGACCATGTTACATCAGAACATAACCCAAACCTTTCAGTGAAGCGTCACTAAATACCTGAAATCCTTCCGTACCAGATGGAAGTGCTAACGCTGGAGCAGATGTCAAACAATCCTTCAACTTATGAAAACTAGCTTCACACTCCGGTGTCCAAACAAAAGCTACTGACTTCTGAGTCAGTCTCGTTAGAAGTGCAGAAATCTGAGAAAATCCCTTCACAAACTTTCTATAATATCCGGCCATACCCAAAATACTACATATCTCAAACACCATAGTAGGCCTCAACCAATTAGTAACTGCCTGAACTTTATGGGGATCAACAGAAATACCTTCACTGCTCACCACATGACCCAGAAAAGAAATATTCTCATGCTAGAATTCACACTTGGAGAATTTAGCATACAACTGATGTTGCCTCAAAGTCTTCAACACACTCCTCAAATGTCTGGCATGATCTTCCTCAGAAGAAGAATATACCAGAATATCATCTATAAAGACGATCACAAACTGATCCAAGTAATCCTTGAACACTCTGTTCATCAAATCCATAAAAATAGCCGGTGCGTTGGTTACCCCAAATGGCATAACCAAATACTCATAGTGTCTGTATCGAGTACTGAAAGCTATTTTCATCACATCAGCTTCCTTTACCTTCACTTGATAATATCCAGATCTCAAATCAATCTTTGAGAACACAGAAGATCCAGCAAGTTGATCAAACAAATCATCAATTAGTGGCAAATGATACTTTTTCTTGATTGTGACTTTACTCAAATCTCTGCAATCAAGACACATATGCATTGTACCGTCCTTCTTCTTTATAAAAAGAACAGGTGCTCCCCAAGGAGAAACACTAGGACGAACAAATCATCTATCCATTGTGGATCTCCGAAAGAGCACCATGCGAACGGGTCAATTGGAAGGGACAGATTGGATCGTGCATATGACTAAACATTGAGGATAGAGGCTTTCACCAACACACCTCGATGGGTAGCAATATACACGACCTAGTCACGGGTTTCCCCCACCCGATGCAAGAGCTCGAATGGGGTTTAGTAGATGTGGGACCGAGTTTCCCACGGGCGCAAGCCCCCGTGGTTAATTACATCCCAGGCCGGAGCCTGAGAAAACTCTCGATTAAGCATCATACATTATCCTCTCCTAAAGTGAGATTGGCACATGAGTAACGACTAGGAAATCCTATCCAAAAGGAAGAAAGGTGCGATGGGCTGAATCAACATGCGTGGTTCACACCAACATTCGGAGACTCTAGGGTAGTAAGGAGAAAACTGGAGAAAAGAAATCAAGCACTCAACCACATGCGTGAGAGAAGAGATGGAGGTGGCGTCATCCTGTGTTAGGAATGTTAGGGAGAGGAATCGAGTTTTTCTATCCAAAGTCTAATGAAGTTTTCTAGCGTGGCATAATTGAATTACAATTGACTCCAAAATTTTGGATCCTTCTAATCTAAGATCTGTTCATAGATTTAGATATTTTTTAAAAATAAACTATAGGACCTAATTGGAGCTCTAATGCAAGTGAGTTTGCTTAATTTTTGAAAATTTCTAACATTAGCGTGTAATGGGTTTTCAATTTAAAGATCGTTGTATTTAAGGAGGCTCTAATTATACTCTAATACACATGGACTCTTTGTTTTTATATTTTTGATCTAATGTAAACTCTCAAAGATATGGATTATCACCGCGCCAAAGGTCAGGAAAACCGATAAGGAACAGTGTCCCATATGCGTTGGATGAAAATTTGGAGTTTTTAATAATATTTATGAGTTTGTTATGGGCAAAAAAATGAGACATTCCCACCTATGGTCAAATTAGGTTAGTCGACCTCACAAGTCAAACAAAGGGAGCCCTATATTTATCTTCAGAGTCAAGGAATCATATCCTGGTCATGTTCAAGGATAATATTATGGCAATTTTCTGACCTAATAATGTATTTATTGTAATTTTTTGAAGGTCTTCGAGGCCTTATTTAACATATTAAGTATGGTTGGTTAATTAAGGGGCTAGAGACCTCTAAAAAATCCTAGAAAATGGGATGTTTCAGATGGGTAATTATGGGATCTTCCAAAATTAAGGTTTAGTAAGATAGTAATTTTTCAAAGTAATTAAAAAACTAAATAATATAAGTTTTTGAAATAATGTATTAAAATAGATTAATTGAATCTAATATAAATATAAGGACGAACCACTGGTCTTCATGTCAAGGTTCATAAATAGTTAAAAATAATTTTTAATTTAAAATAATTATTTAAGTAATATACTAAAATACTCAAATAAAGCATAAACAGAATCTTATCCAAACATCTAGATCAGCTCTTATAAATAATTTTAAATAATTTAAATTTTCCGAGAGAACGAGGTATGGCGCGCCGAAATCCGATTTAAAAGACGAAGATATGAATTTCCGAAGTTTAAATACAATAATTAATATTTTAAAATAGTGTCATTTCACTTTTTGGAATAACAAAAACTACAGACATAATTTTTATCCAAAATAGTCTTTTAGCTGTTGCAGAATTCAATATACACCCAAAACAAGGTGCTGTGCGTCGACAGCGGATTTGAAACGAGGAAGTTATGGATTTTTTGAAGTTAACACAATAAAAAGCTATTTAAAGATTAATTGGAAGGCAATTAATGTTAAAATAATTATTAACTAATATGAAAATAAAGTAAACAAACTTCTGAAATTTGAAAATAGTTTAAAATATAATAGTGGTGACATCTTAATTATTAAATATATTTTAGGTAATTTAAATAATTTAAAATAATCTATAATAGTATTTAATTGTCAATACTTTTTTAAAAT
>NW_021319004.1:1319492-1329411 GCF_001605985.2 Dendrobium catenatum | reverse complement strand
TAAATAATTATTCTAATAATACTAATAATAATAAAAATAACAAAAAAAATCAAAATAATAATAATTATTATAATAACAGTAAAGCAACACCATAAATAATATATAATAATATTCAAAATAATATATAAACAAAATAATAATAGTAATATAAAATAATAACAAAAAAATTAAATATACAGTTTTACTGTTTTTTAAAATATCTAAAAATATACTCAAAATTTTTGAATAAAAATAATTTTAAAATATAGAGGCCGAGAATACGAGCGATTCGAGGTATTGCACGTAATTTTTGGCCTTATATTTAATTTTTTATGATTTAATAAAGAAAATAGCATTAAAATAGATTTAAAATAAAATTAAAAATCAATTAATCAGGCGGTGGGACCCGTGGGACACATGGCATGACGGGATTGGATGTACCTCCTGCGGCCAATCATTGGCGGCGGCGCAATGATTGCGCCATCAATCAATGATTACAGCAATCATGTCGCAATCAAGCCCAGGGCCACTCATCCACGTCGATAGATGATACGGGCCGTCCGATCGCGCGCTGTACCAAATTAACGGTCCAGATGAAGTTAGACCATGATCCGAACAGCGGGAGCAATACACGGCTGTGGATCAGCCGCGGTTCGGCGAGATCTGCGCCGTTGATCAAGAGATCAACGGCTCGAATCTGACCTGGCTCGGCGAAAGGGCAACCCGAAACCCTAAACCTATTTTGGCTTCGTTCTCTCAAAACATTCAATGGATTCTTATGAAATTTTAAACCTATGATCTAGACATGTACAGAAATCATGTGGGACATTTGGATCAACTTATAAAGTGTTTTTAAAAAAGCTATTTAACCCTAAGCATTGTGACCTATTCTAAGGGATTTTGAGAGATCTAACTGTCCGATTTTTGCGTTCTTGGGCTCGTTGGATTCGTTGAAGCGGCAGCAATATTTCTTCTTTTGACCTCAAGATCTGAATTTCCTTGGATTGGGCGGTAGAAGCCCTGAAAGTTTCGTGGCTTCGGTTTCGCCGGAGTTCTCGCCGCCGGCGGGCCTAGGACACCGGGATCTAGTCAGGGAAGATGAAGGGAGGTAGTGGGAGTGCTCTCTCAAAGTTTCAAGGCCTCAGGTGGTCTCTAGAGAGAGGGAGAGCAAAAAGATCCCTAATTGAACTTAATTTCTCCTATTTAAGCGCCCTAGACCTTAGGTGAACGGCCAAGATTAAATCAAGGGTTAATTAGGAGGGAAAATAGCCTCATAAGGTCGTGGATTCAAATTCAAAACGAAGGGAGGAGTTCTCATGCAATAAAAGCCATTAATTCCATCAAAATAGACTATTATGACCTATTTAAGACTCGATTTGACCAAGTCAAACTTTGACCTGGTCAAATCAGTCAAGAGAGTCAAAGGGGAGGTGAGATCAAGCCATGGAATCCATAAAATTAATTTAAAATTGATTTTAGGCTTAAAGGGTCCAAATTGGTCAACCCTGGTTGACTTGATCAACTAGGTTGACCTAGAGTCCGAGTTAGGGTTCAACAGACTCGACTCGACTCACTGAACCCATTAGAGAGGGTCATGGGGTCTGGCTTGGTCAATTTGACCAAGTCAACCTCTTTGACCAGGAGTCTGGGCAAAATTGAGGTCAACAAACGGACCCCCAACAGGAGTGGCGAACAACTAGTGAACCACTCGTGTTGGCGTTGACCGACTAAGCCACAGAAAGTAGAGTGAAAAGCATGAGTGAAGGAATATCAGGAAGATGGTGGAAAAAGAAGGAGACTCTTCTCCTGACCTTGCCCCATAGTGGGGTAGAGCCTAGAAAAGAAGAAAAAGCAGCAGCGCACAAGTCAATAATCACCAAAATGGTGAACCAGTAGTGTGGTCTTCTCATGGCCTTATCCTTTGACAAGGGTAGAGCCAGGGATAGAACCAACGGTAATGATCATCTAAAAAGGTGAAAATAAGGTAAGGGGATTCTCCCATAGCCTTACCCTATAACGAGGGCAGAGCAGAAATGGGAACCAACAGTAAAGGTCACCACTATGGTGAAAAAGGTAAAGAGATTCTCCTCTAGCCTTACCCCATAGCAGGGGTAGAGCCAAGAGAAGAATCGAAAGTAAGGTAGTAAAAGTATACCAACTATCTGCTTGACTGTATCGAATCAGCAGAATAGAAGGTGAAAGGGTCCCACATCCTCCTGCCTATCTCATAGCAGTGGATTGGGGTGACTCAATATCTGCCTGACCAAATCGGGTCAACAAACAAAGGAATCACGAGACCTGATATCTGCCTAACCGGAACAAGACACTCAGGGAAAAGGGTGGCGAGGAGTTCCTGCCAGGTGCTCTGTCAGGCCCTCTCTACCAAGTAAGTCAAACTAGCTTCATGTTTGTTCATTTCAAACAGCAGGATAGAAGGTGAAAAGATCCCGCCCCTCCTGCTCATCTCAGAATAATGGGTTGGGGTGACTCAGTATTTGCCCGACCAACTCAAGGCGGCAAATAAAGGGAGTCACGAAGTCTGGTGTCTGTTTGATCAGAATAGGACACTCAGAGAAAAGGCGAGGAGTTCCTGTCAGGTGCTCTGTCAGGCCTTCTCTACCAAGTAAGACCAACTACCTGCCCGCCCGTATCTGGACAGTAGGATAGGAGGTGAAAAGGATCCCGCCCCTCCTGCTCCTTTCGGAACAGTGGATTGGGGTGGCCACTACTTCTGCCTGACCTCAGCGAGAAGCTCATGAACCACAAAGTGGAAGCCTGCGTAGTCTTTTACAGGACATCCGAGTAAAGGGGTGTTGAGGAATTGTGCCTCCCAGGGACTCTGTCGGGCTCACTCAACGGTAGGTAAAAACCAACTACTAGGCTGACTGCATCTGGACAGCGGGTAGAGGGTGAAAAGGATCCCGCCCCTCTTGCTCCTTTCTAAACAGTGGATTGGGGTGGCCACTACTTCTGTCTGACCTCAACGAGAAGCTCATGAACCACAAAGTGGAAGCCTGCATAGTCTTTTACAGGACATCCGAGGAAAAAGAGAATTGTTGAGGAATTGCGCCTCCCAGGGACTCTGTCGGGCTCACTCAACGGGTAAGCTTCAACATCTGCTCAGCTAGCTCGGTTTTACAAATGAAGAAGGGCTCAATACCCACTCAGTCATTTTAGTTGAGTGAATAAAGAGTTAGGCTCTGATGCCTGCCTGATCAAAACAGGACAATCAAAAGCGTGGCGAGGAGTACCTGCCAGGTGCTCTGTCAGGTCTTCTCTACCAAGTAAGATCAACTACCTGTCTGTTCATTTCAAACAGTATGATAAAAGGTAAAAGTCACCTCAACATCTGCCTGACACGTATCTGTGTAGGGATGCAAGGGAGAAAGAAGTAAGTAAATGGGATAATTTTAAGGATTGAGCCACCAAGTGAACCCCTTCTAGCGCTCTGATAACCTCACGGTAGAGGACAAATCGTCGTGGCCATGAGTATCCAAATGCCATCAGGATGTTCTAGGGAACCCTAACCCTACACAAAAGGAAAGGAAGACGTCAGTGTGATGTCTCCCAAACAAAGCTGGAAGAGATACACCCTCAGTAGAGTGTGTAAAAGGGGTGATCTCATTCCAATGAAGCCAAAGGAACTGAAGTAGCGAGGGGGCACCTCTACTACAGCAAGTAGGAATAATCCTAGTAAAAACAATCCCCAAGGGGGCTACAGTGGTAAACTCATACTAACTGATGAGGACCCTGTAAGAAGTGAGAAGACTATCAAAGCATCCAAAGAACCCCTCTGGTAGCTAGGAGTGGGGTCTCAATGGGGAAACAAGTGGTAAAAGTATCTGAAAGAACTGACTCTCTACTAAAGAATCAAAAGCTCAAGAAAAAGGTGATGGTGACATCTAAGGCACGACGCCTCCTATCATCAAGTAAGGGAAAAAGAGCCAAAGTAGTGAGGGAGTACCCTCTCTACTGAGGGCAACAACTCTGAGTAAGTAAACCTCACAGTGGTAACACCCACACAAACTAGTGGGACCCTGTGGGAAGTGAAAGTGACCTCAACTCATTCATAAGACTAATCTGGTGACTAAACTTAGTGTATGAATGGTAGGATAGGTCTCAAAAAGGAGTAAGAGAACTGATCTTCTGCTAGAAGCTCAAAGTTCTCAAAGCAGTGATGTTGATATCCGAGGCAAGGTATACTACATCACTACAAGAAAAACAGCTCTAGGTAGTAAGGGGACACTCACTACCTGAGGATAGTAATCATAAATAGGATTGATAAAACATCAGAAGGGTCACAGTGGTAGCACCTACCCTAGTTGGGTAGGACCCTATGAGAAGCAAATGCAACAAAATAACATTCATAGAGCTACTCTAGCAAGTTAAGAGTAGAGTATGAATGCTAAAGTAGGTGGGTAAAGAAACCAAGGAGCTGATCTACCACTGGAAAATCATAGCTTCTAAAACTGTGATGCTAACACCTGAGACACGATGTACTATATCACAACCAAGGAAGCAACTCTAGGTGGTAAGGGAGTACACCTGACACCTAGTACAGTAATCATGAGTGAAATCCACAACCATCAGAAGGTCACAGTGGTAACACCTACCCTAATCGGGTAGGACCTTGTCCCGAGTAAAAGTGACACCATCACATTCAGATGATCGCTCTGGCAGCTCGGATCAGTGCATGAATGGGAGAGTAAACTGTCAAAAGAGGGCAGAAGGGGATTGGCTCTTCCTTAGAAAGACCCAAGCTTACAAGGTAGTGATGTTAATATTCAAAACACAATATACTACATCACTTAGCAAAGATAATTAAAGTTGTGGAAAATCATACTCAGATATGTGTACTTTCATTCTTGAGGCAAACACCAAGGTACCTCAAAGGAGAGGGAAGAAAAAAAACTTTAGGAAACTCATGCTCTTAGAGAGTATTATCGGGTTCCTCCTGTGACAAGGACAACTGATTTTTCTCTACTAAGATCTTCCCTCTTTTTGTCACATGTATATTTTTTTCATTTTCATTTTTTTTAAAGGAGATTGTGATTGGTTTTGATATCCCTTACCATATTCGCCACATGAACAAAACTGGGGAGAGAGAAAATCACATAGAATCTTATAGGAAAGTAAATTATTGGTTTTGATAACCCAGACCATATTCAACTAATGTGAATGAACTGGAGAGCACAATTATAGTGAAATTGATATACAATTGAAATCAACATTAGGATAGATGATCAACACTATCATATCTGACTAGCATGTGATGGTATCGACCCTGTATCATATCTCAAAAAGAATCTAAACCAATGACTCTAACATCCTTGATCACATCCAATTCATATGAATGGACTAAGGGCTATGTCTATCAGATCAGGACTGATAGGAAGAAGAAACTCAAATAGGGATAGTGGATCTCCATCACCATACATGACTATTATGGGGTGGTGTGGACCCAGTATCACCTCTCAAAAAGGTCTAGACTAAAGATTATAACCTCCCCGATCACATTCAATTCACATGAATGGACTGAGGGCTACACCTATCAGAGCATGACTGATAGGGAGAAGAAACTCAAATAGAGGTAATGGATCTATATCACCCCACCTAATTATCATAGGAGGGTGTGGACCCAGTATCACATCTCAAAAAGGTCTAGACTAAAGACTACAACCTCCCCTATCACATTCAACTCACATGAACGGACTGGGCATCTATCAGATCAGAACTGATAGGAAGAAGAAACTCAAATAGAGATAGTGGATCTTTGTCACCACACTTGACCAACAAAGGTGGGTTTGGACCAGTGTCACATCTCTAATTAGTCTAAATGAATGATTTAAATATTCTCTCTCACATTCATCTTATATGAATGGACTGAGGGCTTTAACTATCAGAGTAGGACTAACAGGAAGAAGCAATTCACTTTCTAATAAAGGCTCAACATCACCGATCCTAACAAATACAAGAGGTGTGGACCTAGTTAAAAGTGATAAATGAGCACATATCCCAAAGGAGTTTAGTATTTAACTCCCTCTAATTTTAAAAGGAACCTCAATTTAAATTTACTAACTCAGATCAAGCTCCATACTAGCTAAATCATGATATCTCATTCATATGAGTATTTTTCTCTCTTGAATTTAAATCTAATCCAAAAAAAAAATTATTTTTCTTCATTTCTTGTATGAGAATAGACTTTCATATCTTATAGGATATCAATGTATAATGATGATTTCAAAATCATAATTTTTAGACTCAAGTATCAAAAATATCAAAAGGATATAGATTTTCTGAGATTTAGAGATTTACTAGAAAGGGAAGCCATTTACTTAATACTTTTGGGCTCTTTGAGCCACTTTCTCAACTTTCATGTGCTTTGCACAAATTTCAATTGCTTGATACACTTTGTGTATCTTTCACTTTTGGCGCTTTGCGCATCTTTTCATTTTTTGTAATTAGCTTTCTTTTCCAAATCTCTAAAAAAAAATTATTTCTCAGTTGTAAGATCATCTTCCAAGTACAAGAGAAGAAGACTTACTTCTCTTGGATAAGGAAGAATGATTTACAAAATAAATCATATCCTTTGATAAGAATAAATAACTTGATTAAGAAAATTATAAAATTTTATTCATCAGTATACTGTAGTTATATATGAGATAGAGAATTACAAGATAATGAAGAAAATCTTTACTTATAAATTCAATTTCAATTTAGAAAAGATTTCAGTTCAAAAAAAGAAATCTCTCTACCCATGAAATGGGATAGAGAGATCGTAATCTTTTATGAGTCATCACTACAAAGCTAGTAGAACTAAAAGAAGTGAGAGAGTCATCATAATAAAAAATCATCTTATTTTTTTTTATTGATTAATCATCAATAGAAGGGAGAACGAGGTCTTTCAGCCTAAGTGCTAGAAGGGGGCCTCTCTTCTCTCATGAGGTTACAATCATTTTTTTTTTATATATCTCTCTAGTATAAATAGAAGTCAAAGGAAAATGTTCTCATATGGCACTACAATAGAAGAAAGAAAAAAAAAAAACAAGTGCTACCAAAGAAGTTGGAGTGACAACTGTCAACTTGGCCTTGAGAGGCCTCATCTCAACTGCCTCTGAACTCTGTAGAGTCTACTTAATCATCTGCTAGGTCTTCTTGGGGAGTGCTGGCTGCCACTCTCCCTCAGAACTGTGGAGTAATCTGTCACTACTGTCCTGACTGTAACTCTGACTGTCACTGTGGCTGGAACTGTGGGTAGGACTGTGGCTGGGACTAGAGATCATCTGAACTGTCTGAGTAGCCTTGTCTAAAGGCTGTACCGAATCACTGTCCTGGAGATGGATCTTCCTAGTGGTCATCTGAGTCTGTAAGTGTAAGACTGTGGTGTCCATAGCTACTGATCTCGGAGACCCTCCTGCCTTGGGGTCTTCCCGCTCATCCTGGTCCTCGGGCTCTCTCTACTCATCCGAGTGACCTCGACGGGTAGTCTCACAGACTTGGTGTACTGATATATCCTCATCTGACTCATCCTCAAATGAGTCATCCTCTGAAAAGATCCGACGAAGTGCCTCTATGCAGGGACTCATAGGAGAAGTGATCCTATGAGTACTAGGAGCTAAAGGTGTCTCAACTCGATTCGGTGACCCAATAGGAGTAACTACTGCATCCTCATCACAAGTCATCGGGATCGCTTCGGACCCTGGAGAAACTGCTACATCCATCTGATCTACTGCATCAGCCTGCTGCACTGCCTCTACCAACTGCACTGTCTCATCTGGTCGTGCTGCCTCGACTAACTGTACTGACTGTACTAGCCCAACTAGGCGTACTGTCTCCACTGACTGTACTGGCTATACTAGTCATACTGTCTTCACTAACTATACTGGCTCGACTGATCGTATTGTCCCCACTGACTGTACTGGCTCAGCAAGGGTGTCCGCCTGTCGCCGTCTCCAAACCCGTCTACTGCGACGGGGCTCTACACGGGTAACTGGCTGCTCTAGAGCTACCACTATTGAACTGACCTGAGGCCGGGTAGGCTCCTGCTGCTATCTCTGTCCTTGACGACATGGGCGTCGTCCTACCACAGGAGCAACTGCTAGCGGCCTATTAACTGGAACTGTCTGCACTGACTGCTGGGGTGTCTGCCCCCTCTGCCAACTGCAAAGTCTCCTCGCAGTCTGCCTTCATAATTGAAAAGTCGCCTGAGAAATCTGTCGGAGTATCTTCTCTCGACTGACAGACCCCCTACCACGAGCTAGGCGGACAATGTGTCGAATCCTTTGAGTGAGGGCTCGAACACCATCGTATCTAGGGATCCTAGCCCAGGGCAAGGTAGTGGCAACAGGAGGAGCCTCCACAATGCGGGCAACGTCCTCCTCGTCCCCACTATATGTCAGCGGGGAGAAGCATCCTCCCTGGACTGCCTCAATCTCAGGTGCTACAACAACCTCTGGAGTAGGCAAAACTGGAACTGGTCGTGGTCTCCGCTGTCTGGGAGCCACCGTCCTCTGAACAAGCTCCTGGTGAACTATCGCCTCAACCATCTGCTGCCTCTCTACCTCGGACGCAGCTAAACGCAACCTCCTATTCATATTCCTCCGTGCCCTTCTCCCAAGGTCGGAGGTGGAGGTGGAAGGGACATCTGAGCTCACTACCTGGGTGACAAAGGGAACAGGAACGACTGAAAGTGCCGGGGTCTGCCCGGTAGTCTCGGGGTGAGAAAGCCGAGCAAAAGTAGAAATCCGACCAGAAGAGGGAGAAGGCACCTCGGTCTGGGCACCCCTCTTCCTAGTGGAAGTGGGAGGGGAAACCCGAACACGAGGTACTTCTGCTGGAATAACGGGAGTAACAACGACAGCAGGTTGCCAGCGCTGAGGGGCCGGGGCAGCCTGTGCAACAGGAGCGACAGGCGCAGGTCGCCTGACCGCTGCACGAACAGGTGGAACCACTGCAGCAGGCTGCCGACGCTGAGGGGCCGGGGCAACCTGAGCAGCAGGAGCGATAGGCGCAGGTCGCCTGATCGCTGGACGAACTGGAACCGGATGTGGCCTAGGCACTGGTCACCTAGCCACAGCGCACACTGGCTGCGCAAGTACAGGAACGAGACGAGCAGGTTCCCGCGTTGTCCGCTGAGCAGCTGGTCATCCGAAAGGGCGCATGGCTGAGCGTCCTCTCCTCTGAGGAGGAGAGAATGTAGCAGCCTCCGCCGGGGTCAGCCCGCCAAGAGTGACGAAGGCCGAGTTAGTGAAGGAACCAAAAGTGATTCCTCCAACTGGCGGACTAGCGAGCAGAGACTCAGGGAGAGTCACCCGCGCGTCCGAACCGAAAGCAAAGGTAACAGAAGGCACGAAGGAAGCCATGGAACTGCTGCCAAGAAAAGAAAGTGAAAAGAATTAGTTAGAATTAAAATTACAAAAGAATGAAGGATTTGATAAAGATTTGATAAGGATAGATAGGATTTGATAAGAAATGGAATAGCCTGCTAGGCTGGAAGGAAGTAGAGTAGGGGAACCCTAACTAAAAAGGACCCTAACTAAGAGTGGGACAAACCAAATCTAAGGAGTACCAATCCCGGAGTACACCCAAGAAAAGATAATATATAATCCAAAGATGGAGAGAGAAATTGATCCCACCGTGGTCGCCAAAAACCTGTGGACCTCCGAAAGAGCATCGCGCGAACGGATCGATTGGAAGGGACAGATTGGATCGTGCATACGACTAACCATTGAGGATAGAGGCTTTCACCAACACACCTCGATGGGTAGCAATATACACGACCTTGTCACAGGTTTCCCCCGCATGATGCAAGAGCTCGAATGGGGTTTAGTATATGTGGGACCGAGTTTCCCATGGGCGCAAGCCCCCGTGGTTAATTACATCCCAGGCCGGAGCCTGAGAAAACTCTAGATTAAGGATCATACATTATCCTCTCCTAAAG
>NW_021319004.1:1295906-1316410 GCF_001605985.2 Dendrobium catenatum | reverse complement strand
TCAATCTGGACGCGTTTAATTTGGTAACAGCACGCGATCGGACGACCGTATCATCTGCCGACGTGGATGAGTGGCCTGGGCTTGATTGCGGCATGATTGTCGTAATCATTGATTGATGCACAATCATTGCGCCGCCCCAATGATTGGCCGCAGGAGGTACAGCCAATCCGTCATGCCATGTGTCCGGCGGGTCCACCGCCTGATTAATTGATTTTTAATTTTAATTTTAATCTATTTTAATGCTATTTTTTTATTAAATCATAAAAAAAATTAATATAAGGCCAAAAATTTGTGCAATACCTCGAATCGCTCGTATTCTCGGCCTCTATATTTTAATTTTTTTTTATTCAAAATTTTGAGTATATTTAAAATATTTTAAAAACAGTAAAAACTGTATATTTAATTTTTTTTGTTATTATTTTATATTACTATTATTATTTTGTTTATATTTATTTTAAATATTATTATATATTATTTGGTGGTGTTGCTTTACTGTTATATAATATTATTATTATTTTGATTTTTTTTGTTATTTTTATTAATATTAGTATTATTAGTATAATTATTTAAAAAAAAGTATTTTTGACAATTAAATACTATTATAATTATTTTAATTATTTAAATTACCTAAATATTATTAATTAATTAAGATGTCACCACTATTATATTTTAAACTATTTCAAATTTCAGAAGTTTGTTTACTTTATTTTTCATATTAGTTAATAATTATTTTAACATTAATTGCCTTCCAATTAATCTTTAAAATAGCTTTTTATTTGTTTAAACTTCAAAATCCATACTTCCTGGTTTCAAATCCGCTGTCGACGCACAGCACCTTGTTTTGGGTGTATTTTGAATTCTGCACAGCTTAAGACTATTTTTGGATAAAAATTATGTCTGTATTTTCTGTTATTCAAAACAGTGAAATGACACTATTTTAAAATATTATATTATTTGTATTTAAACTTGAAAATTCATATCTTCGTCGTTTTAAAATCGGATTTCGGCGGCGCGCATACCTCGTTCTCTTTGGAAAATTATAAACTTTTTTTTTAAAATTATTTAACAGGAGCTGATTCTACCTGTTGGATAGATTTCTGTTTTATGCTTTTATTTGAGTATTTTTAGTATTACTTAAATATCTTTAATTTAAATTAAAATATTATTTTTAAACTATTTTGAAGCCTTGCATGAATGACAGTGGTTCTCTCCTATATTTATATAAGATATCAATTATCTTTTTTAATTACATTATTTTCCAAAAACTTATATATATTTAGGTTTTTTTAATTACTTTTGAAATTACCTATCTTACTAAATCTTAATTTTGGGAGATCCGCTATTGCATGAAATTTCAAACATGAGTTTTAAATGTGAAGAGAAATCATGAGGGAGTGGATTAGTGGATGGTTTGAGTCCCAACCATTCGCTAATCCCTTCAATTAGGCCTTTTCGTTTTTCTTGTGTTTGTAGCTTGCATGTGTAGGTTGCACCGAGCACTTAGCTTAGGCTCTCCTAGATTTAAGGACATGGTATGTTTATTTTGTTTATGTATTCCTGCATTATTATACCTTGAGGGTTAGTGCAAACTGAAATTTAAACTCCTACAATATAGTGACACCTAAAGACAATAATTAAGGACCGTCTAGCTAACTTAGAAGTTTTCTAGGAGGCTAGGATAGACCCAAGATTGACATTAAAATTTCAACACATAAACTTAGCGACATCTGAAATATCCATAATTTTCTAGGATTTTTAGGAGTCTCTAGGCCCCTTAATTACCCAACCATAATTAATATGTTAAATAAGGCCCGAGACCTTCCGAAAATTATAATAAATACATATTAGTCAGAAAATTGCCCTAATACTTGAACTGACCAGGATCTGATCCTTGACCTTAGATAAATGGGGCTCCTAGTTTGACTTTAGGTTGACCCCATAATTTGACCATAGGTGGAATTTACCTTTTTGCCCATAATAATTCATTAAAAATTATTAAAAATCCCAAATTTTCTCCAACGCTTGGGAACACACTTTCTTAGGTCATTCTGACCTTTGAGGGTGATTTCAATCTGTTTGAGTTGATTCGGAATCAAAACAATAAAAACAGCCATTATTAGAAAATTTAGAATCCCCTTAATTACTCGGTCTTTAGAAACCCATAACTAATTGTAGAAAAATTTCAATTAGGCAAACTCACTTGCATTAGACTCCAATTAGGTCCTAGTATTTATTAAATTATTAAGTTTCCAGAAAATGACCTAGATTAGAAAGTCAACTTTTTGGTCAACCGTAATTCTTTAGGGCCCGAAATTTAGAAAAATTCATAACTTTGGATAGGAAACTCCGATTCCAGCCTACTACCTGTCTAACTACCTAGTTAGACCATGATCCGGACAGCGGGAGCAATACACGGCTGTGGATCAGCCGCGGTTCGGCGAGATCCGCGCCGTTGATCAAGAGATCAACGGCTCGAATCTGACCTGGCTCGGCGAAAGGGCAACCCGAAACCCTAAACCTATTTTGGCTTCGTTCTCTCAAAATACTCAATGGATTCTTATGAAATTTTAAACCTATGATCTAGACATGTACAAAAATCATGGGGGACGTTTGGATCAACTTATAAAGTGCTTTTCAAAAAGCTTTTTAACCCTAAGCATTGTGACCTATTATAAGGGATTTTGAGAGATCTAACCGTCCGATTTTCGCGTTCTTGGGCTCGTTGAAGCGGCAGGAATATTTCTTCTTTTAACCTCAAGATCTGAATCTCCTTGGATTGGGCGGTAGAAGCCCCGAAAGTTTCGTGGCTTCGGTTTCGCCGGAGTTCTCGCCGCCAGCGGGCCTAGGACACCGGGATCTGATTGGGGAAGATGAAGGGAGGTAGTGGGAGTGCTCTCTCAAAGTTTCAAGGCCTTAGGTGGTCTCTAGAGAGAGGGAGAGCAAAAAGATCCCTAATTGGACTTAATTTTTCCTATTTAAGCGCTCTAGACCTAAGGTGAACGGCCAAGATTAAATCAGGGGTTAATTAGGAGGGAAAATAGCCTCATAAGGCCGTGGATTCAAATTCAAAACGAAGGGAGGAGTTCTCAGGCAATAAAAGCCACTAATTCCATCAAAATAGGCTATTATGACCTATTTAAGACTCAATTTGACCAAGTCAAACTTTGACCTGGTCAAATCAATCAAGAGAGTCAAAGGGGAGGTGAGATCAAGCCATGGAATCCATAAAATTAATTTAAAATTGATTTTAGACTTAAAGGGTCCAAATTGGTCAACCCTGGTTGACTTGCTCAACTAGGTTGACCTAGGGTCCGAGTTAGGGTTCAACAGACTCGACTCGACTCACTGAACCCATTGGAGAGGGTCATGGGATCTAGCTTGATCAATTTGACCAAGTCAACCTCATTGACCAGAAGTCTGGGCAAAATCAAGGTCAACATCCACTAAGTCCTGGAGTTGAGCTTTCAACTCTGAAAGTCCTTCGGTGCCATCCTGTACGGAGCCTTAGATATCAGAGCGGTACCCGGAAATACATCGATGAACTCAACATCTCTATCCGGAGGAAAACCAACCAACTCCTCAGGAAATACATCTGGAAAATCTCGTGCAACCGGGATATTAGAAATAGAACCCACATCTATATTAATATTCCGTATTGATGCCAAAAATACTATACAGCCCTTCTTCCACATTCTCCTAACTTCCAACACAGAAATCAAACATGATAAAACTCATCTTAACCATTGAAATACACATCTTTCACCATCCATAAGCAAGCT
The DNA here is from genome assembly GCF_001605985.2 of Dendrobium catenatum. Taxonomy (NCBI): domain Eukaryota; kingdom Viridiplantae; phylum Streptophyta; class Magnoliopsida; order Asparagales; family Orchidaceae; genus Dendrobium; species Dendrobium catenatum. Next base: position 1,312,631 of record NW_021319004.1, on the reverse strand, counting down.
CACTTGTTTCTTCAAACAGTCGATTTGGGCCTCATACAGACTCAACAAATTCATACCCAAAATCACGTCATACGAAAAAATCGGCAACAAGATCAAATACGATTTCCACTTCTTGCAAAAAAATTCAATCTCACAGAAACAAAACTTTCGAGCAATCAAATTATTCCCAGCTGGCAAAAGAACAGAAAGAGAAATCGGTAGCGTAACAAAATCCAAATGCAAAGCATCAAAACAACGCTCGGAAATAAACGAGTGATTTGCTCCAGAATCAAACAAAACACGACAGGGATGTTCAGAAATATAAACCGTACCTGTCACCACATCCGGAGCATCTCGAGCCTCTTGCTGATTCAAACTATATACACGTGGCTGAACTGGAGCTGGAGCTACGGAATTACCAGACTCTCTCTGATCACCACTAGGTGGTCTCCTAGCTACAGAACCCGAATCACCAGCTCTACTAGATGAGCCTTCAGAAACAATGCGTGGAAGAACTGTCCTCGGTCTTCCTACTGATCTAACAAAACTCTCAAATCTAGACTCAGATCGTCGATAAATCCAGCTTGTGGATATTCTGCAATCCGATGTCCTGGCTGACCACATTTGAAACACTGACCAGTTATCCTGTAACACTAGCCAAAATGTCTTCGTCCACAAGTTTGGCACACATGTGCTCCACTGACTGACCCATAACTGGTCACACTGCCACTACCAGAAATTATAGTGGATCCTGACTGTCCACTCCTCTTAGAGTCTCCAGAAACAAATCTTTTCTTTCCAGAGATACCACTGACATAAGCATCACCACTGAACCTCTTCCTACTAGCAGTCCACCGCTACTGAGTCGCCATAAGATCGTTTTCTATCAGACAAGCTCTCTCCACAAGCTCAGAGAAATCAGAAATGTGAAATGGTACTAGGGGTTGCCTCAGACTATCTCGTAGTCCCCTCAAAAATCTATAACACTTCTCTGCAGAAGTACTCACCAACTGTATAGCATATCTGGCCAAAGCAGTAAACTCTGCCTCGTACTGCATAATTATTTTGCTCCCCTGAACCAACCTCAGAAAAGCCTCATGCATTTGCTGTCTTGCAGAAGGGGGTAGAAACCATGATCGAAATACTTCAGAAAATTCCTCCTAAGTAATCAGAGAGTTTAGTTTACCTTGAAATTTCTTCTCCTGCTGGCCCATCCACCAGCGTTCTGCCTCACCATCTAACAGAAAACCTGCTAACGGTACCTTCCTGTCCGGAGGACATTGCATACCGTCAAATATCTTTTCCAATCTCCTCAACCAATCCTCAACTGCTCTGGGCTCAACAGTGCCCTCAAACCTCTGACGCTTCAATATCAGAAATATCTGTAAATGTCTATCTACATCTTTAGATCTAACAGCAGAAACTCTATTCTGTGTCTCGCTCATCATCTGAGCAACCAACGTAGCAAACTGCGAAACTGTATCAGAACCAACCACTGGAGCAGTACTATTCACAGGAGCTGCCTGACTAGCACTCTGTCCATCAGTCATATTTGGGTCTGGCAGATCTATAATCACACAGAATGCAACTATGCACACAAAACAACATAATAAAAATTCAGACAAACCAGAACTACACCGACAGACTTACAGATTAATTCCTATAGCTCTATCTTACAATCCAAATTCCAAAACCATGCTCTGATACCACTAAAGATTTGTCACGACCCAACCCAACCGGAACGAATCCCTTCGCGTCGGGCCACGATAAATATTGAAATCCAGGATCTGGTTCTGCAATTTGCTTTTAGACTTTCTTTCAAATATCAAACTTACAGAAAACGCAGAGATACTATAAACATTCCAATATACAGAAAAGTTCATCCATGATTTTCTTCTTTTTTTCTCAAAATAATCATGTACATTATAGTGATGGCTCTAAACAGAAAGAACATAACAGAAAATCCATGACTGTACTAAAATCAAAAGTACAAAAATACATAATCACAGATCAGACACTGAACTACTAGTCCAAGACTTCCTTCCCTTTTTCAGAACCTGAAAATCACGCAGATAACAAGGATGAGCTAACAGCTCAGTAAGACTACACTAGCCAATCAAAATATTCAGAAATTCACATCAGCAAATACATCAGAAGAGTAGTCGTACAGAATTCAGATAATTATACAAAAAATCAAACCACTGAAACAGAAGAACTGAATTTATTCATATAGCAGAATATTCAAATTAGAATTATCTTTAAATCACAGAACAGACAGAATAGTACATATCCGTACAAATCATAAGCACATTATCAAATCGGATAAAATCATATAATACATATTTCACATATTAGATTTCACATATCATATCCCCGAACCCTGATAGAATCTCTATGAATTCTAGCCCCTTATGCCTCCCTTCCCTGACACAGACAGAATCTCAACGGATTCTGGCCCGTTATGTCTCCCTTGTGCTTACATCACCAGAACTTGTCAGATATACAGAATTTCAGATCAAATTAGTATAAACACATCAATTCATTCAATTCATGAAATCAGATTACGTCAGAAAAATCGTCAGCGGCATAACGACATTATACGGAATTTCCACAGAATTCACAAATTCAGAAATTTACCAAATTATCACAGATAGTAGAAAACATCAATATAAGACTTTCATTGTACTGAAGCAACATATTTCAATATCTAGATACTTCGTTATTTGATTAAAACACCACAGAATTCAAAATACTCGGTAAAAATCTTCTAAAAAATATTCAAAACGTGCAAAAATATCATCTCAGAAACATACCAAAAGTTATGCGGTAAAAAGTTTATCAGTGCGAAATGAAACCATTTATTCGCTAATGGAAATAGATTGTGGAACAGAAAAATCGTCAAAATCCATATTTCTGAAAATTCAGAAAGACAAAATGTGCTTTACTTCGAGTCGATCAACTTTCCCAACTACGGCGACGAACGAAAACGGACCGAAGTCGTCCAAAACACGGATTTTCTTCTTCTCCCTTCGTTTTTCTCTCTCCTCAGCTTTCTCTCTCTTCAAAAATGACACTATTCAGATATTTATCAAACAGGATCGTCCAAGACGATGTCCCGATCGCCCCGGGACGATCTCCTCTGGACTGCCATCGTGCAGACGAAAATTAATTCCAATTTGTTTCGTCCCTGGACGATGCTCTCTGTTTAGTTCATCCCGACGGTTAGACCCGATGAACCCAGGTTCGTCCAGACGAACCATACAGATTTTCAACATTTTCTTCAGTTCGTACTGACGGTTCGTCCGTACTAACAACACAAAAAAAAATTCAAACAAAAATTAAAATTGTAAGGGTTTCACAACAATTTCTTAGGAGAAGGCATGAGAGGGAGTGGAACCACAATATGCTGCAAGTTTTTCCATGCTATTCTATGAAGGGTTGAAGCAACTTTTTAATGTTATACAAGATATGATAAACAACAAACTTAGGTTATAAAATGATAAAATAAGGTTGGAAAAAATTATAATATGATGATTCTTGTTCAAAATTTTATATATAAGAGAAGAAGAGGAAGTAGTATGTTGTGGAGTATTTGTTGTTAACTCAACCATTAACAGATAGGGAGGTAGATAAGTCAAAAGATGTTAGCCCATATCCTGCTATTGTATGTAAGAGTGATGAAAAATTATATAAATTATAAAAGGAGGTCAACTATTAAGTAATATTTGACTAAAGACTTCACATATAATTATGCAAAGAAGCTTATGCCAATGGATTTGTCTCTATTATGCTATAATTATTGGATTTCATTATGTTGTGGTATAGTAGTAGATTTGTACTCTTTTATGCTATAATTATTAATATATAATGTTATAACTACTGTGATTTTACTATATTATATCCACTATATTTAAACTCTATTCGGTCCATCCTTGAGCCATGTTGGAAGAAGGTTTAAATCCTATTTAAACAATATTCTAATAAACTTAGTTCTGCACTGTTCGAACATTATTTGAGTCAAGTTTGAGCCTTATTCAAATCTTGTTTGAATATGTTCTCAATATCATTTGAACTTTCTTCAAATCAATATCATTTGAAATGAACTTTAAATGACATTTTGGTCAAAAGAAGGGTATTTTGGTCCAAAATAAAAATTTAGTCATATTTTTCTTGAAAAATAAAAAGCAAATATATTTATCCAATTATGACTATTATGAGACATAAAATCAATTTTTTCTATGAGATATATGTCGCACCATCTAAATAAGTATTAATGTGTACGTTATCATTGGTAGCCGAGGGAAACGAGTCATCAAGTAAATCATAATCATCAATGTCCATCAAAAGATAAAATTTATTTGGACAATGATGTTAAGGTCCAAATTTAACATCACAATTGAAACAAATACCGTGATGAAGGCGAAACTAGATTTTGGCTAGTGATAGCTTATGGATTGAAAGATTTGGAGTTTAGAGAAGTTGAGGTTTTGTGTAGAAGATGTAATGGATGATTGGAGAAGGGGCTATGGTGGTGTAATGGTTGGATGCATGCTAGTATGTGGTTGAATAGTTGTAGTATTTTTTAGATTATATGGTAAAGATTTTCACCAAGTGGTGATGGAATAAAAAAAAATCTTGAATTTTTTATTCATGACGTCTAGCCAATTCTATAGCATCCAAGAGTGAATTAGGTCTTGAAAGTAAAAGTTTGCGGCATAATTCTTGTTTAAATTTAGATATTTAATAATTAATTAGTGTGGATTCAAGTATATTTGGAACTTTAGAAACAAGATTTCTGAATGCGGTTTGGTATTTAAGAACTGAATTTTGTTGGGTAAATTTGGAAATGTTGCCATGTAAATCTTTACATATAAACATACCAAAACTTTGTTGTAATGATGAAATAAATTCGTGCCACATAAGTAGACGACCTTAATGCGAAATCACTGGTACCAAGTATCACAGTTCCTTCAAGATGAAATGAAGCTATTCTAATAGAATGACAATCAAGAGTGTTGTGAAAGTAGAAGTATTCTTGTGCTTAAAATGTACATGTTTCAACATCGGATCCATTGAAGTGAGGAAATTCAATTTTCATCGATTAAAAACAATAAAAATCTGTAGGAGAAGGTGACGGTTGTGGAGAAAGGATTTGATTGGTAGAACCCAGAATGTCGGTGTAAGAGGAAGTTTCTTGATAAAGAGGAGGTGGGCGATCAATGCACAAACTATGAAGTCCCTTGTCAACGAAATAAATAAAAGCATGGAATTGTTGAAAGGATGAGCCAATGGAAGCAAATTAAATATCAGCTTGTAGAAATTTCTTGGATTTCTAAGAATTATAATTTTTGATTGGTTTGCCGAGAGCTTTCAACACATTCTTCATGTAGATTTGATACTCGAGGATTTTGAATGGAAGAGGAAATTGATTTGGTACTTGCAAGCAAAAGAAAAAGAACTAGTAAAAGATCTAATTTAAAAAAAAAAAAATACAGCAAGAAAAGCAAAGGAAAAATGAACTTGATAAAATCTTGAAAATTAAGAAAAAAACTAAAAGCAAGAGATGTCGGGAATGTCTAAATTTGTTGAAAATGGTGCTATTTAGGCTGGTGGAGTCTTGGTTAATCTACAACCGGAGATCTTGAAGCTGCTAAAATGGCCTCTGTTTGGTGAAATGGGTGCTTGTTAAAACCACAGGTGTTAGGTTCTTGAACACTATTGATTGGAGAAATTGGTGTTGTTGGTGTTCGAATGTTGAGGCCTCTATTTGCAAAAATTTCTTGTAGTATAAGGCAAATCTTGAACAATGCAGATCCCAGAGGATAAGTGTTCATGTACTCGACCGTTGATTACTGCAGATCACAGAGAGCTAGCAGCCGGCAGGTGGCTGAAGAATGTAATGGTGATAGCAACTACTGGAAGAAGAGCAAGAAGTGGTGAGCCGGCGAGAAGAATTGACGTCTGCTAAAGGAAGAGGTTGTCGGGCATGAGGAGGAACGAATTTAGAGCAACGACAGCACCATTTGTTAAACTTCTCGACATCCAAGAAGGTAAGACACCTTTAGAGGTGTAGACTTCAAGAGAAGAAGATAGAACAGAGAAACCAAAATCCTTATTTCCATAGCCTTGCCTTTACAAGATGAGAGATATTTATTCTAATTAAGTAGACCAATTTTATAATAAAAAAATCAGTCTACCCAAAACAAACATAAAAGGAATAAATTAGTGCTTATTACATTTGTGTTAACCAATAGAGCTAGCCATTAGGTTTGAGAATTATTTTGCCAAAACATAATTGCTATCCTTTGCGAGTTGTTGAGTCTTTGTTCCTTCTTCTTATTTATTAGACTTTTATACGTGTAGGTTGATCTTTCATGTTTGTAGCACATGCTTCACACTTTGATTGTATAATTTCAGTGTCCGATAAAATATATTCATATCTAACATATTCACATTGAAAATGAGAAAAAAAACAAATATATTTGTATATTACAAATATACAATGAAGGAGACATCAATAAATAGGACTGGCAAAGCATAACTACTACGTACATTTGTTGTCTCTCCCTTTTGATGATGAGGATTTATTGGTGAACTTACCAACTAATGCAATTAATTGGATTTTGGGAAGTATTCCCTTGATGCCTGGAATGAGTATAAATAATTTTGAGTGATCACTAACTCCTAATTTAGGATCGTGCTCTTTGGATAGTTCTACTATAACTCTTATATTACATATATGAATATTTTATACATACTAATGGGATCATTTTGAAATGATAAACCAAGTTATTTTCCTAAAACTTCACCATATTCCATCACGCTTTCCTACTTTACCTTTTTATATTAGTCATTCTATTTCTTCTGATTTTCATAACCATGATATCAAAGCTCACCTATGGCTATCAATCTTATACAATTATAATTCACACATAATATCGATTATGAGAATTAGAGTACCAAAATAAAAGTTTAGTTTGAATCAAAAGACATTTGAGAAGTTATTGATAAAGGCTAAAGGATCCACAAAAAGGAGCATCCCTCATCACTCAACAAAAGAATGTGCATTGAGCGACTCACAAGAAGGATAAATTTAAACCCAATCGATAGATATATTAGGTTCAAGAAGATTTTGGTAGCTACCACCTCCATGCGAACTTGGAGGTTCTTCAAAATGCTTACAAAGGAGTCGAGATTGTGATGAGTGTTTTACTCCAAACTCTTTTGAGGTGAGTTTGAAGACCTAAACAAGGAGTCCAAAAATGTATCAAACTATTTTATAGGAATCTTAACCATCAACAATCAAACTATGATGCACGGACACGGACACGGACACAACGAAACAGACACGACACGATATGGAGACAGGACATGGCATTTTTTTAAAATATAGGACACGGGTACGACGCGAACACGACATTATATTTTTTTATATACTATATAGATATTAATGTAACATCATATTAGAAATGAAACAACAATAAATGAATGGCATGATAACTTATCTAGCTTATAATATAAAATATTTAGTACAAAATGTCTAATACAACCACAAAAATATAAACAATTAACAATTTACTACAACATTAAACATTCAAGCTTCAACTACTAGGATTAGCTTCAGAGGTTTGTTTTTGGCCTTCAATATCATCATCATTGAATATCATTATTTCCAACTCTAATTCATCTAGAGAAAGATTTGCAATAATTCATTGGATATCATATAATGAAAGTTGGTTCTTTTTTGTATCTATTTACTTCTCTAGTTCTCTCCCATAATATTTTTTTAACCTCTAATCTAAATCACAAAGAATGTATCTATTTACTTCTATACTTCTCTAGTTTTCTAGTTTCTTCCATAATAGTTCATTGGATATCATATATTAATCTTCATTCTATTAATTTTAAATCTTTTATACTCTAAATATAACCTATATCATTCTAACTTTTCACCTATTTAATTCAACAAATCCCATAAACTAGAATTACAATAAGGCGTGCACATAAAGATCTTCTAGACATAATCAAAATTCTTCTTATTCGATGTCATTAAAAATTGCAAACACAGGTAGGCATAACGGCTTCCAATAATCATTACTACCTTAAAAAAAGATTCATTCTCTAATAATCATGTCTTTCAATAAGTTTATTGATGCATATACGAGCGAATGTGATATTTTATTTGATTTAGTAAATATGAAAATTTTATAATTTAAAATAAATTTGTAATAAAAAATTAGGACACGCGTGTCCCAATCGCGTCTGACATGTGTCTCAACTGTGTCGGGTTAAATTTAAACATTATTTTCATCAGAAAAGTGTTTGCCGTGTCCGACACGTGTCCCATCCGTGTCGGCCATGTGTCTATGTCAAACACGTGTCTGACACTACATCCTCTCTTCAAGAGGTGTGTCTGTGCATTATAGCAATCAACCAAGTAGAAATAAAAAATCATTAGAAATCATCGAAGAAGCAGACAAAAATCAATGCTTATGGAATGAAAAATTTGATTATAATAAGGATTGAAGAATCAAAGAACTGAGATCCAAGCAAATTGATGAGCTTATGTATTCATTACAAGCTTATGAAAAAAGCTAACAAAGAATAGGAGCCTTTGGAGAAAGTTCATCAAATGAAAGTTTCCATAAAAGAAGGTGAAGAAGAATTAATAAATGAACAAGAAGAAAGCCAAAGAGGTCATGCTCCTGACCGAGAAAGGAAGTGAATGTAGCTGATGAAGAGAAGCCTATATTAATGATAGAAGGAAAAGTCCTAGAGGACATGAATAATGAATGCAAGGCATGACAAATCTAAGACCCAATGCTTTAATTACAAGAATTCTACCCATTATGATCTAAGACCCAATTCTTTAATTACAAGAATTATACCCATTATGCTTTTAACTATCAGTATAAAATTTCAAATTTAGTAAAAGGGAATGCAAAATCTACAAATAAGCAAGAAGTTGGAAATTTTATTCTCATATTAACATGTAAGAGAGAAGATGTCGAGAAGCAATCTCTATGGTATTTGGACACTAGATCAAGCAATCACAATGTCACTATAATGAAATATTTAAGGAGCTGGAAGAAATTATGAATGGAAAAATCTCCTTTAGTAACTCTTCCAATGCTGCGGTGTGGTGTGACACGCTCTAGTTGGATCGAGCTTGTCAAGTTGACTCAATTCAATATAACCTAACCCACAATGGAAAAGAAAATGTTGGCCCACTAGTCATGACCTTATAGGTCACTTTTTGATGAGTTATCTAGAATATTTTAGGGGCATGTAAAAGTCTCACTTGGTGGTGCTCTTCAATAGCATTGTTTTTTTAAATAAATCAAACATATCAGAATTTTGATTTGTAAGTAAAACATGCAAAGAAGAATTCCATTTTGCAAGTGCATGTCATCCATCATTTCATGATCATGAAGAGCCATTTACCAGTCTCAACGAGAGCAACAAATCTTTCATATCTAACAGCACAACACATGAAGTATGACAATGTTAACTAAAGATGCCTTACTTAAAACAAGATTGGTAGTATTGAATAAACCCAAATTCCAATTATATAAAACAACTTGCCTTGACTAAATCGCTCTTAAAAAGACATTGGTAGCTCGTGGTTTTCATCATATATTCATTTGCTATGCAGACACCCAAGCTTCCCTGTATAATCCTTCATGTGCAAATGCATCAAGCGAGAAAATCACTACAAGCGTTCAAGTCTTCTTCTATTCTTTCATCTTCATCTTAATAGCATCTGCAAGTTTATCATAACCCAATTCCCATGCCTTGCCCAAGTCATCGCTCCATTGATCACCCACTCCCTCATGGACTATCCTCAGTAGAGCTTCCCTCATGACCTTAATGTCATTAATACCAAAAGTCAGAATTAAGAATGTTGATAATAACATTACCAAAACAATCCAAAGTACACACAGCACCTCAAAATGAGAATCCTTGACATTTTTCGCCAAATGAATCGACCCAAGCTTTTTTAGGGCGTCCTCAGGAAGGGCAATATCACCCTTATCTTGAAGCCGAACTACCGAATTGCATGTCTGTGACAAAGGAAGGCCGAAAGAAAGAATCTTTAAGCCAGTGAGGAAGGGAAAATCAATAGTGGACGAGAGAGAGACAGAGAAAGGGCAGACCAACCGACCAACTTCAAGAGGACAAGAGCATGAGTCTTCATCTTGTGATTGTTGTGATGGGAATCCTTCTTGTCCTTGAGAAAGTAGAACATGTCTCTTGCCTCAGGGATGTTGTCCAGAATCCTAATTTTCAATCAAATAAGACCCCAAAGATCTAAGCAAACGGTAAAAAAAGAGTTAAAAGCAATGATTACTCTGTGAAGAATCGGACGCTGAGGTATCCGAGGTTAGGCTGTATGAGTTCCCACGACTGCATGACCAGGGCTTTTTGCTTCTCACCGAAGTCCATGGCTAGCAGCAAGAGGCAGGGAGGGCTTCAGGGTCCTGGTTGCCTTTCAGCTGTCGTAATGAACAGTATCTTAGTCGAGCTTACACGATTTTTGCTCTCGAAATAATAAAAAAAAAAAAATTGAGATGATTATCAATTTCAATCAAAATATCCCAAAAAAAAATCCATCAATATTGACCACTAATTTGATGGCAGATTTAAATACATAGCACATACAAATATAATATATATATATATTCAAACATAAATTTAATTATTTATACATATAACCCACAACTAAAAATATACAATTAAAATAATATGTTATAATTCGGTTAAATAGATTATGGCATGGGATGTGATGGTTATAAGTGAAAGCGATCAATGTCATGGAAAAATGCGAGACAACGACTACAAGACTTGTAGTAGTAGGCGTCATGTGGCACGCAACCGTGGCTTAATGACGATGCCCAAACAATTCCTTCGACATGCTTTTCCCAATCCTCTATCTTTGTCCTATTTTAGTGCCTATGATTGCAGTCACGGTCAAATTTGAGGAACCATCACCGTTAAGCTTGTGCTATTCAAACCCATTTCTTCCACTGCATCATTACTCAAGCTCTATCTCTAATAGTACCTCTGACTAAAACATAAAAAAAATCATCGCCGAATCATTTTTCCTATCGATAAGATCTATCTATCATCCCCATTTTCCCACTCATTCGAGTCTACTACTTCCAATAGCATTGAGCTCTAATCATAGCTCTCTCTATATGCCATAAAATAAACTCATAATCAATACCAAAATTGTTAATGTAATATTCGACAGACTTCTTGTAATAATGCACAATGTTTATCATCAAAGTTTGGTCAAGGCTATTAATGAGAATTTAATTAAGCACTATATTATGTTAGGGGTGTCAATATTTGACACGACACGACAACCCGACCCGGACCCGACCCGGAAAATCCGGGTTGGACCCGACCCGTTTGATAAACGGGTCGGGTCCGGGTTTGCAGATTCAACCCGTTTAATAAAACGGGTCGGGTCGGGTTGACCCGGCGGGTTGCCGGGTCAACCCGAAAACCCATTTAATTTAAAAAAATGAATTTCCCGCTCAATCCCGCTGCTGCCCCTGCCGCGCTGCCCGCTGCCCGCTGCCCGCCTGCCCGCCTGCCCGCGTGCCCTGCGCTGCCCAGCTGCCCCGGAGAGATAGACATTTGAGAAAAGTTATTGATAAAGGCTATGGATCCACAAAAAGGAGAATCCCTCATCCTCAACAAAGATGTGGCTGAGCGACTTCACAGAAGATAATTTAAACCCAATCGATAATATATTAGTTCAAGAAGATTTTTGGTAGGTACCACCTCCATGCGAACTTGGAGGTTTTCAAAAATGCTTACAAAGGAGTCGAGATTGTGATGAGTGTTTTACTCCAACTCTTTTGAGGTGAGTTTGAAAACCTAAACAGGGTCGAAAATGCTATCAAACTATTTATAGGACATCTTAACATCAACATCAAAACTATGATTGCACGACGGACGACACAAACGAAAGAACGACACGATATGGAACAGGACATGTTTTTTTAAAATATAGACACGGGTAGACGCGAACACTGACATTATATTTTTTGTATATCTATATAGATATAATGTAACATCAATTTAGAGGAAGAAAACAATAAATGCAATGGCATGAAAACTTATCTAGCTTTAATATAAAATATTTAGTACAAAATGTCTAATACACCACAAAAATATAAACAATTAACAATTTACATACAACATTTAAACACTTCAGCTTCAACTACTAGGATTAGCTTCAGAGTTTTTTTTCGGCCTCAATATCGATATATTGATTCATTATGTTACAATTCTAATTCATTAGAGACAAGATTTGCAGATAATCATTGGATATCATATAATTGAAAGTTGGTTCTTCTTTTGTATCTATTTACTTCTCTAGTTCCTCTCCATTAATATTTTTTTTAACCTCTATCTAAATCACAAATAAAGAATGGTATCTATTCTACTTCTATATTCTCTAGTTTCTAGTTTCTTCCATTATAGTTCATTGGATATCAAATTTAATCTTCATTCTATTAATTTAAATTTTTATACTCTAAATTATAATCTATATCATTGCTAACTTTTTCACAATTAATTCAACAAATCATAAACTAGAATTACAATAAGGGTGCCAATAAAGATCTTCTGAACATAATAAAATTCTTCTTTAATTCGTGTCATTAAAATTGCAAACACAGGTAGGATAACGGCTTCCAATATCCATTACTACGTAAAAAAAAGATTCATTCTCTAATAATATGTCTTTCAATAAGGTGACTGAGCGAATGTGATATTTTATTTATTTAGTAAATATGAATTTTTAATAATTTTAAAATAAATTTTAATAAAAATTAGGACACGCGATGTCCAATCGCGTCTGAACATGTGTCTTCAACTGTTGTCGGGTTAAATTTAACTTATTTTCAATCAGCAAAAGGTTTGCCGTGTCCGACACGTGTCCATCACGTGTCGGCCAATGTGTCTATGTCAAACACGTGTCTGAACACAATCTCTCTTTCAAGAGGTGTGTCGTGCATATTATCGCAATCAACAAGTAGAATAAAAATCATTAAGAATCATCGAAGAAGCAGACAAAAATAACGTTATGGAATGAAAAATTGATATAAATAAGGATTGAAGAATCAAAGAACTGAGATCCAAGCAACATGATGAGCTTATGTTTCATTACAAGTTTATGAAAAAAAGCTACCAAGAATAGGAGCTTGGAGAAAGTTCTTCAAATGAAAGTTTCCATAAAAGAAGGAGAAGAAATTATAATGAAACAAGAAGAAAGCAAAGAGGTCATGCTCCGACCGAGAAAGGAAGTGATGTAGTCTGATGAAGAGAAGCCTATATTTAGATAGAAAGGAAAAGTCCTAGAGGAACATGAATAAGAATGCAACGCATGACAAATCTAAGACCACATGCTTTTAATAAAGAATTCTACCATTATGACTTAAGACCCATTCTTTAATTACAGAATTATACCCATATGCTTTAAATATCAGTATAAAATTTTCAAATTTAGTAAAGGAATGGCAAATCTTACAATAAGCAAGAAGTTGGAAATTTTATTCTCATATTAAATGTAAGAGAGAAGATGTCGAGAAAGCAATCTCTATGGTATTATGGACACCAGATCAAGCAATCACAATGTCACTATAATTGAAATATTTAAGGAGCTGGAAAGAAATTATAATGGAAAAATCTCCTTTAGTAACTCTGTCCAAATGCCTGCGGTGTGGTGTGACACGCTCTGTTGATCGAGCTTGTCAAGATTGACTCAAATTCAAATATAACCTAACCCAATTGAAAGAAAATGTTGGCCCAGATAGTCAGGACCTTATAGCGTCACTTTTTGATGAGTTAATCTAGATTATTTTAGGGGCATGAAAAGTCATCACTTGGTGGTGCTCTTCAATAGCATTGTTTTTTTAAATAAATCAAACATATCAGATTTTGATTTGTAAAGTAAAACATGCAAGAAGAATCCATTTTGCAAGTGCATGTTACCATACATTTCATGTCATGAAAAGCCATTTACCAGTCTCAACGAGAGCAACAAATTTTCATAATCTAACAGCAACAACCACATGAAGATGGACAATGTTAACTCAAAGATGCCTTACTTAAAACAAGATTGGTAGGTATTGAAATAAACCAAATTCCAATATAAAAACAACTTGCATGACTAAATCGCTCTAAAAAGACATTGGTAGCTCGTGGTTTTATCATATATTCATTGCTATGGCGACCCAAGCTTCCTGTATTATCCTTCATGATGCAAATGCATCAAGGACAAATCATACAAGCGTTCAAGTCTTTCTATTCTTTCATCTTCATCTAATAGCATCTGCAAGTTTATCATAACCCAATTCATGCCTTGCCAAGTATCGCTCAGTTGATCAACCACTCCTCATGGACTATACCTCAGTAGAGCTTCCCTCATAACCTTAATGTCATTAATACCAAAAGTCAGAATAAGAAATGTTGTATAATAACATGGTCCACAAAACAGATCAAAGTACACCGCACCTCAAATTGAAGAATCTGACATTTTTTCGCCAATGATGCCGCAAGCTTTTTTAGGGCGTCCCTCAGGAAGGGCATATCACTTTTCTTGAAGCCGGAACTCGATTGCATGTCTGTGCAAAGGAAGGACGAAAAGAAGAATCTTTAGCAGTGAGGAGGCGAAAAATCAATAGTGGGCTAGAGAGAGAGAAGCGAGAGAGAGATGGAAGAGAACAGACCAACCGACCCAACTTCAAGAGGACAGAGCTGAGTTTCATTTGGTGATTGTTTGTGAGGGAATCCTTCTTGTCTGAGGAAAGTAGAAATGTCTCTTGCTCAGGGATGTTGTCCAGAATCCTAATTTTTCAATCAATAAGACCCAATCTAAGCCAACGGTTTAAAAAAAGAGTTAAAAAGCAATGGATTACTCTGTGAAGATGGCTGAGGGTATCGAGGTTAGGCTGTATGATGTTCCCTACGACTGCATTGACAGGGCTTTTTGCTTCTCACACGAACTCTGGGTAGCCAGCAAGAGGCAGGCATCAGGTCTGGTTTGCCTTTCGCTGTTAATATGAACAGATCTTGTCGAGCTTACACGATTTTGCTCTCGAATAAAATAAAAAAAAATGAGATGATTATCAAATTTCAAGCAAAATATCAAAAAAAACCATCAATATTGACACTAAATTGATGGCAGATTTAATACATGCACATACAAATATATATATAATATAAATATATATAACTATATTATTATATCTAATTTATTATTTACATATAACCACAAATAAAAAATAATTACAATTTAATAAATATGTTATAATTCGGTTAAATAGATTATGGCATGGAATGTGATGTTTATAAGTGAAGCGATAATGTCATGGAAAAATGGAGACACGACTACAAGACTGTAGTAGTAAGGCGTCGATGTGGGCAACGCACAGAACCGTGGCTAATGACGATGCCCAACACATTCCTTGACATGTTTTGCCAATCTTATCTTTGTCCTATTTTAGTGGCTATGATTGAGTCACGGTCAATTGTGAGGAACCACCACCGTTAAGCTTGTGCTATTCAACCCATTCTCTTCATGCATCATTATCAAGGCTCATCTTCTAATAGTACCTCGACTAAAACTAAAAAAATAATCATTCGCAGACTCATTTTTTCTATCGGATAAATCTTATCTATATTCCCATTTTCCCATCATTCGAGTTACTACTTCAATAGCATTGAGCTCTAAATCATAGCTTCTACTTATATGCCATAAAACAACTCATAATCAATACAAAATTGTTAATGTATTTCGACACGACTTCTTGTAATAATGACAATGTTTATCATTCAAAGTTTGGTCAAGGCTATTATGAGAATTAATTTAAGCACTAATATTATGTAAATATTAAAGTTTAGATGTTTAATATGTAAAATTCTATCATTTTGAATCGATGATCTATTTAATTCACCTAATTTAAGTTGGCAAATTTCAAAGCATTTTTTTATTAATTATAAAATGGGTGAGATTTTATTTTTACAAAATAACGATGAGGTTGCACATGGAGGGTTGACTTACATGCCATGTGGATAGTGTGATTTGGTGTTTTTTATTCTTTTTAATTATGTTGAAACATTTTTACAATAATTTCATACTATTTTATGTTATTTATTATGGAGATGATAAGATTTCATTTTCTGTTTTATTTTCTTAATTATTTTTAAATATTTTGGGTATTTTGAAAAGAAATTTTAGACTTTTATTTTTTCATCTGTTATTTATTTTATATAATTAATTTTTAGGTTAAAGTTTTCCTGAATTTAATTTTTTTGTTTAAATTTTATTTTGAAATAGAAGTGGTCATCCCTTGAGGGTATCTCTTTTTTATTTTTTAATCTTTATTTTATTCATTATGATATTGTGTAATATTTGGATTTTTTTTTTCTTATTATATATATTTATTAATATATATAATAGGCGGTGATCAGCTCATTTTTTCTGGGTGGGCGAAAAAAAAAATTTTTTTTGTGGGGATGTGCAAGATGTTAGGATTAATAAAAGTTAGGACAAAAAATTTTTTAGGGGTTGGCTAAATGGGTGCAAAAATACAAATATCTTAAAATTCCCTCTAAATATTAAAAAAAAATTTGAGGTGCATTATGCACCTTAGCCAAAATTGGATCTATATATATATATATATTATATATACTATTAATTATATATATATATATATTATATATATA
>NW_021319004.1:1281096-1295806 GCF_001605985.2 Dendrobium catenatum | reverse complement strand
CGTGCTCACGCCTGCCTCTTGCTTGCCGCGTGCCGCGCGCCTTCGCTGCCGCTTCGTCCGCGCGCCTCGCTGCCGCGGCTGCTCGCCGCTGTCCGCGTGGCCGCGCGCCTCGCTGCCGCTGCCGCACTGCCGCGCTGCCGCCCGCATGCCGCACTGCCGCTGCTGCCGCCGCTTGCCGCCTGGCTGCCGCTGCTGCTGACTTTCGCCGCTACCGCGCTTTTGCCGAAACGTTGTCCTCGCAGCCGCGAGTGAAAAAACCGGTGTCAACGGGTCGCTGTCGGGTCAAACCGTGATCCCGCCTCGGGTCGGGTCACGGGTGTGGATATGTTCGACCCGTTTTATCAAAAACTGGGTCGGGTTCGGGTTGACCCGTTTATATACGGTCGGGTCGGGTTTCGACCCGGAACCGACGTGGTTGACCCGAATTGGACCAACCCCTAAGTTTACTTGTTTTTGTCAGTTTTATTAGTTATTATTTTAAAAAATCTCAAAAAAAATTACCTTAGGATTTCTAATATAATTTGATTCTCAATTTTTTATTAAATACTGAATTATAACAACTAAAAGGAGAAAAAAAAAAATTTACCGGAAGCCACTATTGATTTAATGATCTTAAAAGGCTAAAAAAATATTGATAAGAATAGATTCAATTATAGTTAAATAAATTGTTTAAATTTTGAACCAATCTCTTTATTCATTTAGATGTCTGAAAAAATATAAATATGTAATGGATCAACTTCTTAACTGGAAACTAATTTCTCGTGTTTCTCTCTCCTGACGTTGGATTCTCGTACAAGTAAAAAAGGGTTAGGACATAAGGGTTCTTTCCTGCTTAGCAGCTGATCCAGCGTTCTTTGGGCTTGGACGGAGCGAAACTGCTGCATGCGTTGCAGGTTATATATATATATATATATATATGAATATTCAAGTTGACATACAAGGAGACCATTAGACGGAGAGGAAAAATATAAGTATCCAATCCAATGTATTTTAATCAATCTAATCAAAATTAATAGTAAATAAGAGCATATTTATGACAAAATCATGATGCATAATGAAATTATGGTATCATTGAATTCCTCCTTTGATGTCATGTAGATTGTATTTGTGACTCCCACTTTTGTAAGTGCTGATAAAAATACTTTTCATGTTGGTACATTTGGATATGCAAGTCTAAGCATTCATTCACCTTCCATTAACCGGTGAAACTAGATTATCCAAAGATATTTAAGGATGTCTAATTATATCAGGCATTGATTATGTCATATTTAGTCATTTTTTCTCTAAGCGTTAAGAATTAATGATTGTGGGTACTTCTTTTTAAAGAGCACCTCTATGATGGTAAATTTTCACCATAAATATTATATCTATTCATCTTAGTTGTATCCCTTATCTTAGATTGAACTTTACCTCTATTTTTATTGAAGTTTAGACATTATCCAAATAAATCTTTAAATAGATCTGCAAAAGCATCGTTAGTGTGGGTGAGCTTGCAAGTTAAGGAATGTGTAGCATGATCGTCTAATTCATTACAAGAGTTCAATGTGAAGTCTAATGAAAGTATACCATTGTTGTATGCATCTCTAGACCACAGAGCAAGGTGAGTTGCAATGGATATTACATGTAGAAGCTAAGAGGATGCATAGTAACATGGATGGAGAGTTTTTAGTAGTAAAAGTAATAAAATTATTAGTATCATACATAAAACTCAGGCACTTGCCTTCATGATCACTAGTATAGAACATCTAGTATAAGTCTCCCCACATGTAATCACTCCTAGCACCAAACTTGTAGTATGTATAGACAACCAACCATGTCTACTAGTCTATGTTTAGTAACATCCTTCAACTCTCAATAAATATGAGCCAACACCATGCTACTTATCAAAAATCTTAAGAATTCTTCTAATCATTGAGTAGTGGTAGATATTATAAGCTTACCTTATAACTAGATGTATATGGTAGTGAGAAATATCCAATCATAGATAAAACATACACTTGAACATGACTTAAAAACTCAATTTTTCGAAGGTCCCCATACGAATCTATGCAAAATGTTCAATGAATCCTCCTTAAGGGATAGCACATCTTGGAGTGAGCCTATCCCATCTGAAATGTGGCAGTATCATTTATGAAACACAATTGATGATATATGGCACATTATTCTAGATAACATCCTTATAAGTCATCATAGCAATCTGACCAAAAACTTAATCTGCGATCAAGGACAAGTACATTTGAGCCAATAATAAGTGATCCATTGACATAAACCCCTAGAATGAAAGAAACATCCTGTAATATACTAGTCATCTCACTAATTAGGAAATGGAATGTGTTTGTGTCTGGTGATAACCTCAACCCGCTACAGTTGGACCATCCACCCTGTTGTAGCAAAGCATATGACATAGGATCGCATTTAGATTGAACCTGACAGTGATATGTACATACTTATTAAATAGTTAACATGCAACTAAAATTAAAGAATTTTTTTCTAATATATTTTGTGCACTTTTCACCCGTCAAAATAACTGACGCATAAATCATGGGACATAATACAGAGCAAGTATGATGCTCCTTATATTTCTTGGAATAAAGTTACAAAAGAAGTGCGATATATGTGGTTCAGAGAGTTTAAGGTTAGTTATTATTAAAATATGTTTTATATTATATCTTTTTTTACTTAAATTAACAAAAATATATATTCTATGATGTATGTTTTGAAATATAGAAATATATGAATACTAATATAAGTCTATTATAGAAAGAGTTGCTGGGTAGAGAACTGGTCATTTTTGAATTGCATATTCATACCCACAGGCGACAGGAGGACCAATAATGAGTTGATGAGCGAGCAAAGATAGCCTACGTAAGTATATAAGTTTAATATTTTTAATGTCATGTGTAAATTATTTAATTTTTTATTAACTTTTATAGGACTAGTATACACAGCTTGAAGAGAGCTAGGGAGGAGCAGGTGAGGGTTCTTCTGGTGGATTAATAGAATATTCTGACCACTCCACTTGGTCGCAAGCGGTGGGAGGAATGCAGCGCGACAGTGTTTATGATTTTGGCTCGCAAGCCTATGCATTTGAGGGGCAAATATTTGGTGGCTCTAGCTTCTATCAAGTACCGAGAAGTCATTATATAGCCAACAAGTTACTGCCCTTACAACCGAGCTAGGGCATGTGTGGAAATCATAAGCTAACTGACAAATACATATGCAAATGCATCGAACTCAATTGTTGGATAAACTGAGGAAAATGATAGAGCACTTCAATGGAAAGAAGACAGCTTTATCAGAGGAGGAGACTGATTTTGAGTAGATGTTATGTTCTTATTTTTGGACATATGTTATTATTTATTTTTGGATATTTGTGTAATTTTAAACGAACAAATATTAAATTTAATTTTGAAATGTGTTTATGTTCAATATTTGGTGATAATTTTGATTAGATGTTTATGTTTGAATGAATATGGTTTTGGAATATTTTTAAGCAGATTGTGTTGTAGAAATCATTTGTATAAAAGAGAGGGCTCTTTTTTTTGCTACAGGTATCCGGTGGATTTCTAGAAATAGGTAGACGATGCAATCGTATCAATGTTCTAACGGTACTTTTTTGCCAGTATTTTCGGCGGATTATATGTTGGATATTTGCGCTAGTAACTGCCGGGCGAAATCATCTGGCAGAATTTTCGCATGAAATACCAGGTGATAAAATGCTGAAATCATCCAAGAGAAATGATGTTTTAACCTTATTTTTTCGGCAATTTTTTTTTTCATCAGAATAAACTTTCTGATGCTAGATTTTCTGTCGAACGAACTTTCGCTAGAAACGTTACTTTTCCAACGAATCACCAAGGTTACCGATGGATTTTGTCCGCTGGTAACAAACAATTTTCCTATAGTGATTTATGATTGTAATAATATTATAATTATTTTCTATGTTTACAAATTCAATTGATTCACTTGGTTCTATTTCATATACGCTATGCTGTCTACATGATGCTTTATGTATGATATTACGTGTGCAAATCTTTTAAACTTTTATTATTGTGTAGGTTTGTATAAGAAAAAATTATATGAAATAGCGTTGTTGTTTTTTTTTTTCAATGTAACAATAGATTTTTCATTAATTCCCTATGGAATAATTGCTAATATAAAACAATAAAGAGTTCTATAGAAATTATGGAGAAAAAATCCATTGGTGACTTGGATTTTTTTTTAATGTAAATGAAAACTTCTTTTTTTTGCCTATTTTTTTAATAGAAATTACTGTCGGTAACCACCAAATTTACCAATGATTATTTTTTGATGGAAATATGTCGTTAGCTTTTTCATAATATTTTTTAATATGTCAGTGTTTCGTTTAGAATAACCATAAAAAATCCACCAGCAATATTTTAAAATAGAATTTTATACTCTAGAAAACTTTTCCTATGAGCCTTCTACCAGCAGATGAAAATTTGCATTTTTTTTTTTTTGATAAAATTTATTCTTTCTAAAGGAAATGGCTACCAAAAAAGGTTAATTTTCTTGATGTGAGAGCATATTTCCTCCATAAACCTAAATAAATAGCAATGCTAGTCTTCCAAATTTTCAAATATTTCCTTGATGGACTTATGTCTAGCATCCCAAGCTTTCATATATGTGACCATCACATTAAGTCCGGTTTCTAGACATTCTATTATCTCCTTTGTTTTAGGGTCAGGTTTCTATTGAATGCATGAGAATAAGAAATATGATATAAATATTAAAGTGCTTTGGCGATGTCCAGTTAGTATGATATATGCTTAGAATTCTCGATGTTCATCTAAGATATTTTATACTTGATGCGGATTATCTCCACTGGATAGATGTTTGTGTTGGACACAAGCCATAGAGTTATGTGAATTTTATAATATTATATCATCTAAAACTCCATGTTACTAATAATTGACCATATATAATGTCACTAGTTATAAATGCATGTTTTTTAAATAGTTGTGATCCATAAAGGTTAGATTTTTTGGCTCTTCATTCACACAACCCTCAATCTCACTATATTAATCACTATCATCAGTGTTTAATCCACTTTCCAATGCCTTAGAACCCTTAATAGAAGGTGCTAGGTTCATATAAAATTCTAATAGAGAAAGAAATTATTGTGTGGAGGTGCCTACTCTATTTGTGCATAACAACTTGTCCCTGCAAAATATGCAGTGATGGACTTAAGGACATTCTATTCATATTTGAGTGCTTCAATAGTTGTAGTGTTTGTGTTGTTGGAATATTCCATAGGTTTATGGAGAGATAATTAAATAATAATGGCATAGAAGCTATGTATTTAGGACTACCTTCCACTACAGGAAATTCATCCATTACCAGCGGCCTCAACCGGCGGTTAACTAGCCGCCTGTACTAACGGCGGTTTATCCGCCGGAAACATTTTCGGCGGTATACCAGTGATCAAACGACAGTATTTGTACCGGTGGTCAGATAGCCGGGAAGCCGCCGATAAAAACACCAGCGATGACCGGCGGTGTAGGCCGCCTGAAAGCCGTTGGTGAAATGAACCGCCGGAAAATGCCGCCGGTATTGGTTTCTGACGCTGTTTTTTCCAGCGGCTTGATAACCGCCAGTGTTTTTCCAAACCGCCGAAAAATATGAGTTAGCCGCTAGTAAAAACTGCCGGTATTTGATGAATTTCCTGTAGTGTTCATCATATTGCACAGGGACAACCTCAATATAGAAAATGATAATTATCATGGAAGCAACACTTAATGTATATTTAGATACTTCATCATCATCGCATGAGTCAGAATGAAGCCTCATTAATGGAAAAATGATAAATTAGGTTCGGTGAACTTTGATGTATGATAGTTCAGAGGCCTACTTATAATACATTTTAGCTCACTAAGTGTTTACTATAGTGGAACATCTTTGAGGTGGCTCTTACCACTGACATTCTTAAGAAAGAACAAATCTCCAATGGTTAGGTCACCATTAAATATGAGCATCAAATGAGCTATTCTATTGATCATCATAGTATAAGGTCAATGCTTATTTTATGTAGAGAGTACAAATTTTTTGTCACACAATTAACATTGTCCTTATGGATCATCAAAAATGAAAAGACTTGTAGAAGTTTTTATTTTATTTTATTTATTTTTTTGTAGCTATATATAGGCATAATATATAGCTATATTTCTAATTTTTAAGGGAGTAATTAATACAACTAATACTTATGTGCAAAAATACATATAACTTCTTTGCAAATCACTTTGCAATTCATTTTATGTGCGAAGATGAAGACACCAAGATGCTACGAGCGAAGTCAATAAGGTGTTGAGATGGTATGCAAGCTAAATACTATCTAAATCCTGCTTTTAAGCCATTACAAGTCGATCGACCCCTGAGGATGTCTTGTAGCTTATCAAAACTCCAACTACTTTTTAAATTTCTTTAGATTCTCTCAGTCTCTTTTCTTAAAATTGATCACTCGAAATAATTTTGATTCATACAGTTATAGTTGTGATGATAGGTAATTTTTTTATTTAGCTAGAGAGGTCATTTTGGGTGTAACATACATTTTACATTTGTATGTACATGTATTTATCACTCATTTACATTCAAAAAGAATAAAATCTTTTGTAAGCCAACAATCAATGTATTTACATAAAAGTTATCTTATAAAAACTCAACATTATTTTTTTGCAATACAAATATATTTGTCTTTAAAACCTTCAAAATTATAGTAAATTTGGGTGATTTCTCTCAATTATTAAAGATTTATGATTTCAGTCTTAGAAAGCTTAACTCAAAAATAAGCATAATCTGACCAAATCTACAACTTTGCACATAAAATAAACTCAAAGAAAAAATTTCTCTCAAATCTAATATCTACTTAGAAAAATAATACCAATAAAACAAAACAAACCAAATTTTGTTAGCAAAAAAGGTATATGTATTTTTAATGGTGTGTATATATGATATAGTAAAGATAGTAAAAGTGGCTTTGGGTTAAGGAGGTTAATGTAAAGTGGATTTTGAAAAGTAGTTGAGAGGTACTTTTTAGGATAAACTAATTTTAAGTGGAAGCCAAGTGGAGTGGAGGTTGTATGGATTGAATTAATGGAAGGACTAATTTAAGATGCAAGCTAGATGAAGGAATAGAGAGTGAAGACATTTCAAACATTTTTTTAGTGGGCTTGCAAAGGATAGGTATTCCTTTGCATAGAGTAATGGAATCTTAAGGAGAAGCACCATAGATTAGGATATGGAGATGTTAAAAACAATAAAAAAATGAAGATTAATTACAAAGAAGGAAAACTAAAATAGTAAAACAACTCTCATCATAGAGATTGGTTGAAGAAAACCCTCAGGTCAACCTCCAAAAGTTCGCCATCAAATCTCTTCAATGAAGAAAATATATTTATTAATATTAAATTCATTTGTCAACCTCCTTTAATTACACTTTTTTAATCATTATATAATGCTAGCTCTAAGTGGAATTTCATTATGTTGATCAATTAGTATGTATTGTAGGCTCAAACTTCAATTCCATTGGTCAAGCTCGATGATGAGCTCTCTGAGGGGGTTGTAGGGGTAATTATGATTGCTACTGTTGGTTCAGGGGTGAAGCCCCCAAAAATTGTTTTCCTATCAGTACAGCTGTATAACACTGTGGAACTATATACTCGAGTGCCATGGCGTTGTAGTCTATGGTTGGAGATAAAGAGAAGAGCGTTGTGGCACTATAGGCTCTAATGTCAGGATGCTGTAGGTTGGATTCAAAGAGATAGTAGAGCGTCGTGACTCTTTAGTGCTTAGTGTTGTGACGTTGGGGCTGAGTAGTATTCGTTTCCCTTGTTCTTATTCCACTTGAATAGTTGCATCCTTTAGTGTAATCAAAGTGCATTTCTTAATCTATTTTATGTGTAGAATAGTAAATGAAGTGAAGAGAGATAAGAGAAAGGGTTTGAAGGGAGATTTGAACAATTTTTCTCAATATTCATAGTTAATATTTTGGTGTGGTGTGGTTCTATGATTTTTTTCCCCTAATTTTAGATTTTTCTGTGTTAAATCTTGATGTACTTTTTCGTTGCTTTCCTCTTTCTTATTTGTTTCATTGTGTGGTTTACTTCCCAAAAACTAGTATTAGAGTCAATTTCTTTTGTTCAAGTGGGATTAATGACTGTAAAAATTAGGTGCAAGATTTTGAAGTTCAATTACTTAAAATTTACATTCTATATGATAAAAATTAAATATCTTCTTTATTAGAATTTGTATTTATTGTTGGATAGAATTACCAAGAAGCCATACTTAATGAATATAGAGGAATGGGAGGTTCTTGACTGATAACTCTAGGTCGGCCTTATGGAAGTCTGGCAGTGGTCATCGGTAAACGACCGGGTGGTGTTTCGATGATGGTCGGGTGGAAGTCCGGTGGCATTCGGCTGCCAGATGGAAGTTTGGTATTTGTTGGCAGCCAGGTGGTGGTCCAAAGATGGTCAGGCGGAAGTCCAGCGATGGTCGGCGGATATATGTTCGCTAGCAGTGGAGCTGGAGCTATTTAAGCATTACAGCTCTCTCCAATCTCCAACCAAAAGGTTGCAACCTCTAAGCTCCCTCTTTCATGTGAGAATTAAGAGTCTATTCATATTATCGATGACCACCCTCAATGTCGACTACAGTCCTTTTGACCATTGTTGCTAGCCCACCACGATCTTACTGAGCACCATCACCGCTTACTACGATCCTTCCGACCATCGTCTCTACTTGAATACGATTCGTCCAACTTCTCATTTCCTATCGAATACCATCCTTCCAAGCATAGTCACTAGTTGACTAAGATCCCCGAACTTGATCGCACGTAAACTATGGTCCCTTCGACCACTATTGCCCGCTAACTATGATCTCTATGTCCTCTTGTCAACCACCGACTAGAGTCCTTACCACTATCGTCCATTGACTGCAGTCTCTGCGACCTCTACAATCAACCGATTATGGTCCTTAGGACCTTTGTTACCAACCGACTATGGTCCCTCTAACAAATGTTTCCCACTTACTACGGTCACAACAACCTCCACCACCTACCGACTATGGTCCCTTAGACCACCATCTCGCACGGAATATGATCCTTATGACAGTCATTGCCCATCGACTACGGTCCATTCAACCACCATCATCCATCGACTATTATCTTATTGACCATCGTCGCCATTGACTATGGTCCCTTCGACCTCTCATTGCCCGCTAACTATGGTCTTGTCAACTACCATCACCATTAAATATGCTCCTTTCGACCACCATCGCCCGTCGATTATGGTCCCTCAGATATATCATTGCCCACCGACTACGCTCCCTTGAATCACTATCGATCACCTACTATGGTCCCTTCGATCAATGTTGCTAGCAGACTACGGTCTCTACAACCTCCGCCACCTACTAATTATGGTCACTTGAACCACTATCAGGCATAGACTACGGTCCTTTTGACAATCGTCGCTCATCGACTATGGTCCATCTAAGTACCATTGCCCGCCGATTATAATCCCTCCGACCTCTATCGTCTGCAATCTACATTCACTTTGACTTCTGTTGCTCATTGACTGTGGTCCCTATGAACACCGTCGTCTGCTGACTACGGTCCCTTCGACTACTGTCACCCGCCAACTACGATCCCTCTGACATCCTTGCCAACCTAATGAGCATGCTAATGTTCTCTTGAGAATGGCTCCCTTATATTGGATTCTTCTAACCCCAATTATGTAATGTGCTTTATATGATACATTTAGCCAATGCCTTCGCCTTGTGGATGAGTACCATTTGTAATAGACTACAAACACTAGTGAAATCATTTTAATTGGACCATGCCCCGTGATTTTTCCTCTTCTCAGGATTTTCCATTATAAGGAATCTCGTGTCACCTCTCTCTTTATCTGTATGGATGAAAGATCTTCATTCAAAACTAAAACGCTAAATTATATATCTCTCTACCTTCACGAATATTCCAACATACCACAAATTTAATTTTTTTATTAAAAATAAGTCCGATGATTGATGTATTTCACCTAATTTTTGACCCTATTATTCATTTTTCCCATTGAATAAGCATTTTGTATACAAATAAAATTAATCTGATTTTAAGTTTTAAATTTCGATTTCCGAACTTCAAGTCTTTAATGACAAGTAACAAATAACTTTATATTTCTAAAATTCAATTTAATTTATAAGCACATTAAAGATTCATTTGAGATATTTTCTTACTATTTTTTAAAATAATTTTTAGTACAAAAATTAATTTAAATAGTAATAAAAAAATGATCACAAACAAAGCATACAGCACAATATCCAATCTGATTGACGCCCATAAAACAGATCCACTGTAGCAGTCAAATCTCACTCCTTAAATGGATAACACAAAAGCTAGACTAGATTTAATTCACCATTATTGCCTGTCAATGGAAGCTTAAATTTTAGGTTCGATGGAAGCCAACTCATCCCTCAATTGCCATCGATACGAACCAACATTATTTGTACGACACAAAGCTGGACAAAGATTAATTTACTCATAGTGTCTGTTAATGGAATTTGAATTTTGGGGTAGATGGAAGCCAAGTCATATTCATAACAGCCAGAAATAGTCAGAGCACTGTGAAGCTTAGTTTAATCTGAATCAGCCATTAAAGTACAAGGTTGAAGATTGGGCCAAATCTCAAAAACTTTGGAAGTGGGAAAGTTAGGTCCGTTGTATAGATAAAAAGGATTACCAAATCTGATTAAGTGGATATCTTAATCATGACAAATGCAGAGTGAATCACGAGTTTTAGAAGAATAATTATTCTGTGCGGTCACCGGACGTTGTTCAGAGGCGAATCGGGACCCGCCACATCACATTTTTACCGTGTATTGGTGCTGTGTGCAAGGTGACGTGGCGCGCTCTGATTCACCTCTGGACCGTCCAGTGACTGCACAAAATAATTTCTCCAAATTTTATTCCTAATTTTCTACTTATTGTATTTTTATTCTTTTAAAAGAATAATTAGATGTGCATTTTCAGTCACTATTGTATAAAAAAATTATCGTTTCTAATATTTTTTCTTAATATCTTGTATTAATGGTTTTTTCTTTTAAATATATGAGATAAATTTATATCATAAAAAAATATTCAACAGTAAAGAATAATGCCTCAAATATGCCTACATGTGGAAATTTTGAAGCTTAATATATAAAATTGGTTTTTATAAAGTTTGTGTTTATAATGATAAATAAAAAAAATAATTTTCACACTTTGTCCAATAATGGCTGATTGAGGCACGACTGTTTGGGCGGTCGAGGTGGTCCAATAATGTGGGGGTGGGTGAAGAGTAAAAGTTTCAAGTTGCCTGAAAAAATATTATGATGTCAAATTATTATTATTTTTACGTGATGAACAATAATTTACAAATTATATGACTAAAATTTGTAATATTGAGAAAACACTTTTACCAAACTAGTAGGCCATAGGGTCTCTATCAAACTAAAAGTTTTAGTGCAAGTTATACATCATTGTTACAATATGGGTCGGATTTAGGCCTAGTTGGCCAAATGGCCAAATAAAAAAGATCAATTCATTGAAGTTTCTAAGAATATAGCTAAATTACTATCATGTTTAGGTTAAGTAGAGCGCTACAAACAAGCATACTCAGTCTCAAAGTTGATTGAAGGAAGTCGTCGAGAATTGAAGCTATTTGTTCACCTCACTTAAGGTACTTGGCCTACCTGTCGAGTATTGAAGCTATTTTTTACTATTTCTTAAATCGGCTTTCTGGTTAAAAATTAAAAATTTTGTACTTGAAAGCTGTTTTAAGAAGCAGTAAGAAAGTCGTTCCAAACGAAGCCATTTTCTTTCTCTTCTTTTCTCTTTATAATTCATATTAGAGGTTCTATTGTTTCCCACAGGATGTAACAAATCAACTTCAATGATGAATGAGACTTATTTTACAAAAGTAGTGATTCGTAACTTAACCTGTAAGGGTCAAGAGATGGTGACAGCAATTAATGAATGCATTTTATAGAGAAATAGCTAAGGTACATTCCTTAAAGATTTTCAAATTTCCTCATTTGGATTAGTATAGGTTAAGTGTAAGCTTGACATATATTGTATGTTCAGAAGGGTAGCACACTAAAAGATCATCAAACGAGCGACTTATGTTGACTCAGAACAAATTTCCTCATTTGGATTAGTATAGGTTAAGTGTAAGCTTGACATATATTGTATGTTCAGAAGGGTAGCACACTAAAAGATCATCAAACGAGCGACTTATGCTGACTCAGAATTGCTAAGTCATGTGCCAGTCGTTGAACAAGTAGGCGACTTATTTAAAAAAAAAATTACTACCGTAAGTTTGCAGTTAAATGGGCGACTTGCTACAACAAATTTTGAAAAAAAATTTAAAAATAAAATAGGTAGAAAATATATTAAAAAAAAATATTTTAAAAAATAATTTAAAAATAAAAAATAGAGTTAGTGTAAAATATAATTTCTATATTTTAATAGAATTCAATAGTTTAAATATATATTTTTTAAACCAAAAAAGAGATATGATAATTACTTTCAAAGCCTGCATTTAAGGAGAAACTTTGAAATCGTTATTTTCTTTTCTGTGGCTTTAATTTTTAGTATAATGCTTATACATTAAAAAAATACTGATTAAAATTTGAATAATATCAGAAAAAAAAAATGTTCATAAACAATATGCAAATGGGTTTACCTCATATTGCTTTTAATAAGGCCATCTCTATGACTTACATTCATGTTAGGTCCTAAGAAAAAAATAAAATTAAAATTCTTATTAATAAAAAATAATAAAGTTTCCACTCAATCTCTCCTCAACCAAACAAATGGATAAAAGTAAATTTCAATTCAATTTATTTAACAATTTCATTTCCGTCTTATCTTCCTCTCTTCCACTTCCTGCATCCTGAATAGAGACCTATAGTTTTAAACACTAAGGCTTTGTTTGGGACGACTTTTTTATTGCTTTCTAAAACGGAATTTTAGTTCAAAAATAAAAACATTTGTTCTAAAACTCCGTTTTAGAAAGCAATAAAAAAATCGTCCCAAACAAAGCCTTAGTGTTTAAAACTATAGGTCTCTATTCAGGATGCAGGAAGTGGAAGAGAGGAAGATAAGACGGAAATGAAATTGTTAAATAAATTGAATTGAAATTTACTTTTATCCATTTGTTTGGTTGAGGAGAGATTGAGTGAAACTTTATTATTTTTTTATTAATAAGGATTTGAATTTGAATTTATTGTGAGGACCTAACATGAATGTGAGTCATAGAGATGACCTCAGAAAAGTTTCTTCCCTTATTAAAACATTGATGAAAGAAAATATTTATTTGTATTTCCTGGGTAAAACCATTTGCATACTTGTTTATGAACAATTTTGTTTATTTTGATATTATTCAAATTTTAATCGGTATTTTTTTAATAGATAAGCATTATACCGAAAATTAAAGCGGCTGAAAAGAAAATAATGATTCAAAGTTTCTCCTTGAACGCAAGCTTTGAAAGTATAAATCATATATCTATATTTTTGTTTAAAACACTAACTCTATATTTTTATTTTTAAATTTTTTTATTTAATATATTTTCTGCCTATTTTTTTTTTTAAATATTTTTCAGAATTTACTGTAGCAAGTCCTCGCAACATACATTAATAGTAAATTTTTTTTAAAAATAATTAGTCGTATATTTGTTCGGCGACTGGCATATGACTTTGCAATTCAAATAAGTCGTCTATTTGTTCGGCGACGAGCAAGTTTGATTCAGCATAAGTTGCTCGTCAAACTTGCTCGTTACACGGACGACTTTGCCTATTTTTAAATTTATTTATTTTTTATACTTAATTATATTATAAAAGTTTTAATGATATCTATTTAGAAAATTTGTCGTGATTCAAATATATAATAACAGTCAGAAAAAATTCTTTTAGTGTGCTACCCTACTGAACTTACAATATATGTCAGGCTAACACTTAACCTATACTAATCCAATGAGGAAATGTGAACATCTATAAGGGTTTTACCTTAGCAATTTCTCTAGAAAATGCATTCATTAGTTGCTGTCACCATCTCTGGACCCTTGCAGGTTAAGTTACGAATGCACTACTTTTGTAAAACAAGTCTCATTCATCCTGGGCATCATGGTTTCCCTGTAAATGATGGAACCAAATAATCCATCATTAGGAATGTATACATCTAGTGTTGCTCCTTGAAAAATTTTGGTGTCTTTCATTCATTTGATTAAGGCTTTTTTCTTTTTGGTATAGTTTTTTTATTGTTTTTAAAATAAATTTTTAATTTAAAAATTTAAAAATTGTTTCTAAAAAAATGTTTTAAGAAACAGTAAGAAAGCCGTCCCAAACATAGCCTAAGTTGTCTACTAATTATAAAAAAAAAAAAAATTGTTCCATTTTGATCAATCTCTCCTGAACATATCAGAAGTTAGAACAGATTAAATCAGAACAGATCAAAGCAGAACAGATTCCCTTACCTTGACAGAATCTCAACGGATTCTGGCCCCTTATGCCTTCCTTCCCAGACAATGACAGAATCTCTCGGATTCTGGCCCCTTATGCCTCCCTCTGTGCTCATGGCACCAGAACAGATGTGCTTATAGCACCAGAACAGAACTTATCATCGGATCCGGAACTTGTATTCAGAAACAGATTTCAGAGCTC
>NW_021319004.1:1269555-1281010 GCF_001605985.2 Dendrobium catenatum | reverse complement strand
ATGACACAGACAGGATCTCACAGGATCCTGACCCCTTATAACTCCCTTTTTATAGCACATAAGCATCACTTCATTTCAGAACAAATCCAGACAATTTCAGAAATCGTACGAAAATCCGGCAGCGTAACGGCAGTATACGGATTTTCCACAAAATTGACAGAATCAGAATTCTACCAAATTACCACAGAACATTCACAATAATAATATAAGACTTTTATTCTACTGTCACAACATTTTTAGACATCGCCAAAAATTGCAGTCGAAAGAAAACACCGCGGAATCAAAAATACCCTGTCAAAATTCTCCAGAAAATAATCAAAATGTGCACACTCGGCACCTCAGAAACATATCAAAAGTTACGCGGTAAAAACTAAACCAATCGGAAAATACGGACGAAATTCGCTAACAAAAACGAAATCCGGACTGAAAAGTCGTTCAAATTTCACCGTTCTGAAAATTGAGAAAGGCGGAATGTGCCTTACCTCGAGTCGGTCAATTTCTTTAACTTCAGTAACGGACGAAAACGGACCGGAGTCGCCCAAAAATCACTTTTCTTCTTTTTTTCTTCGTTTTTCTCTCTCCTAGCTTTTCTCTCTCTTCAAAATATCTCATTTCTATATATATCCAGACTGATCGTCCTGGACGATCGCGACGATTGTCCCGGGATGATCTGGCTCTGGAGAAATTTCATCCAGACGAGATTAATTAATGTCCCCGGCGACTTGTCCTCTGGAGAATTTTCGTCCAGACGATCCAAATTTTGTCCAGACGATCTGTTCAGTTTCCACAATGTTTAACACAACCTGTACCAATCGTCCCGGGACGATCCAACTTCGTCCCGTACGATCCTGGAGCAAAGTGATCTTTACAATCTCCCCAACTTCAGAAAAATGTCGTCCTCGACATTGCCAATCCGAAACACAGTCAAAACAAATATGAATATGCTTGCCTTATGTCAGACTCCTTCTCCCAAGTCGCTTCTCATGCTGTTCGATGCTTCCACTGAACTTTAACCATATGAATCTGTTTATTTCTTAACTTACGAACATCGTAAGCCAAAATTTTCTCAGGTTCTTCTTTATACTGCAAATTCTTCTGAATCTCAACTTCATCAGCAGACAACTTCTTATCAGAATCAGATATCCACTTTCTCAAAGAGGATACGTGAAAAATATTATGCACATCATACATTTGATCAGATAACAATAATCTGTAAGCAGATTTACCAATCCTTTCAAGGATTTCAAAAGGTCCAACATACCGTGGATTGAGCTTACTTACTCTGCCAAATCTGCTCACACCCTTCATCGGACTGACTTTGACATACACAAAGTCACCAACTTGAAATTCAACGAACTTGTGCTTCTGATTGTAATATTTCTGCTGTCGATCTTGTGCAGCTTTCAATTTTTCTTTAATCAAATTAACTTTCTTAACAGTTTCATCTACAAAAGTGGCACCCATCTCCTGCCTATCTCCGACCTCAGTTAGAGTCAAAGGAGTTCTACACTTCTGGCCATACAGAGCTTCATAAGGTGCCATACCAATACTTGACTGAAAACTGTTATTATAAGCAAACTCTATCAGAGGAATGTGATCTTCCCAGCTTCCTCCAAAATCCAGAACACATAGCCTCAACAAATCTTCCAGTACCTGAATAGTCCTCTCAGACTGTCCATCAGTCTGCGGATGAAAAGCTGTACTGAAATGCAACTTCGTACCCAAACCTTGCTGAATACCCTTCCAAAGTCTGGAAGTAAACCGTCCATCTCGATCAGAAACAATCACCTTAGGCACACCGTGTAATCTGACAATCTCTTTCACATAGACCTATGCCAATCGATCCACCGGATCGGTCTGCCTGATCGGAAGAAAAGGAGCAGACTTCGTCAATCAATCCACAATCACCCAAATGGCATCGTTCCCTTGCCTTGATCGAGGAAAACCCATAGCAAAATCCATTGTTACCTCATCCCACTTCCACTCAGGGATAGACAACGACTGCAAAAGTCCTCCTGGTTGCTGATGCTCTACCTTCACCAACTGACAAGCCTCGTATCTAGCAACAAAATCGGCTACATCCTTTTACATACCCGGCCACCAGAACAAACTCTTCATATCTTCATACATCTTACTACTTCCCGGATGAACAGTATAGCCTGAATAATGAGATTCATACAGAATCTCTTTTCTCATATCTCTAAACACAAGAATCCACAACCTGTTCTTGCAGAAAATAGCACCAGAATTAGAAACTCGAAGTTCAGGCTTCTTACCAGATTCAATCTGAGCAATCAATGTCGAATAATCAGAATCTAACTTCTGGGCTTCCAAAATCCTTTCTTCCAAAGAAGATTGAATGCTCAACTGAGTCAAAACTCCAGAATCCAAACTATTGGAGGAAATCACTTCCAACTGCAATCGCTCCATATCACGTATCAGAAAATCATCAGAAGTGAGCTGAATACCTATAATCCAGAAGATTTCCTGCTCAGAGCATCCGCCACCACATTAGCCTTACCAGGCTGATACTGAATTATTAGATCGTAGTCCTTGATCAACTCAAGCCACCTTCTTTGCCTCAAATTCAGATCCTTCTGAGTAAAAATGTACTTCAAACTCTTGTGATCCGTGAAAATCTCACATCTGATGCCATACAGATAGTAACGCCAAATCTTCAAAGCAAAAACAACTGCAGCCAACTCCAAATCATGCGTCGGGTAATTCTTCTCATGTGGTTTTAACTGTCTCGAGGCATAAGCAATTACCCGTCCATGCTGATGCAACACACATCCCAAACCTTTCAGTAAAGCATCACTAAACACCTGAAATCCTTTCGTACCTAACGGAAGTGCTAACACTGGAGCTGAAGTCAGGCAATCCTTCAATCTCTAAAAACTAGCCTCACACTCCGGTGTCCAAACAAAAGCTACTGACTTCTGAGTCAGTCTCGTCAGAGGCGTAGCAATCTGAGAAAATCCTTTCACAAACTTCCTGTAATATTCAGTCATGCCTAAGAAACTACGTACCTCAAATACCGTAGTAGGCATTGGCCAACCCGCAACAGCCTGAATCTTCTGGGGATCAACAGAAATACCTTCTCCGCTAATCACATGCCCCAGAAATGAAATACTCTTCAGTCAGAATTCACACTTGGAGAACTTAGCATTCAACTGATGCCGTCTCAGAGTCTCCAACACAATGCTCAAATGTCTGGCATGATCATCCTCAGAAGCAGAATATACCAGAATATCGTCGATGAAGACGATCACAAACTGATCTAGATACTCCCTGAACACTCTGTTCATCAGATCCATGAAAATAGCAGGTGCGTTGGTTACCCCAAAAGGCATAACCAAGAACTCGTAGTGTCCGTACTGAGTGCTGAAAGCTGTCTTCAACACATCAGCTTCCTTCACCTTCACCTGATAATATCCAGATCTCAAATCAATCTTCGAAAACACAGAAGAACCAGAAAGCTGGTCAAACAAGTCGTCAATCCGTGGCAAAGGATACTTGTTCTTGATTGTGACTTTATTCAAATCTATGTAGTCAACACACATACGGAGTGTTCCGTCCTTCTTCTTCAAAAACAAAACAGGTGCTCCCCAAGGAGAAACACTAGGACGAACAAATCCTCTATCCACCAACTCCTGAAGCTGAGCTTTCAACTCAGAAAGTTCTTTCGGTGCCATCCTGTATGGAGCTTTTGATATCGGAGCTATACCTGGAAAAATATCGATAGAGAACTCCACATCTCTATCTGGAGGTAAACCAACCAACTCCCCAGGAAATACATCAGCAAACTCTCGTACTACTGGGATATCAGAAACAAAACCAACATCCAGGTTCATATCCCGTACAGAAGCCAAAAAGACTGGACAACCCTTCTTCCACATTCTTCTAACTTCCAGCCCAGAAATCAGACTGGAGAGAACACCTCGTAAACCTTGGAATACACACCTCTCTCCAGACATAAGCAAACTCACTTGCTTCTTCAGACAGTCAATCTGAGCCTTATACAGATTCAGCCAATCCATGCCCAAAATCACGTCATACGAAGAAATCGACAACAAAATCAAACTTGATTTCCACTTCTTGCCAGCAATATCAATCTCACAAAAGCAAAACTTCCGAGCAATCAAATTACTTCAAGCCGGCAAAATCACATAAAGAGAAACCGGAAGCAAAATCGAATCCAGATGCAAAGCATCAAAACACCGCTCGGACAGAAAAGAGTGATTGGCTCCAGAATCAAACAAAACACGACAGGGCTGATCAGAAATGTAAATCGTACATGTCACCACATCTGGAGCATCTTGAGCCTCCTGCTGACTCAGACTGTACACTCGTGGCTGAACTGGAGCTGGAGCTGAAGCAACAGAACTACTAGGTAGAGGGAGCCTCTGACTAACAGTAGGTGGTCTCCGTGGCACAGAACTCGAACCACCACCTCTACCAGATCCCTCAGGGTGTGGAGGAACAGTCCTCGGTCTTCTTGCTGAACCGGCCGGTCTAACAAAGCTCTCGGATCGGACGTCAGATCGTCGATCAAACCCAGCCTATGGACACTCTGCAATCTGATGTCCTGGCTGACCACATCTGAAACACTGACCAGTTATCCGGTAGCACTGGCCAAAATGTCGTCGTCCACAACTCTGGCACACAGGTGCCCCACTAACAGATCAAGAACTAGTCGTACTAGTAGCAGTACCAGAATATCCAGACTGTCCACTCCTCCGAGAGTCTCCAAAACTAGAAACAAATCTCCTCTTACCAGAGGAACCACTACCAGAAGCATCACCCCCAAACCTCTTTCTACTCGCAGTCCACCGCTGCTGAGTAGCCATCAGATCGTTCTCTATCAGACGAGCTCTCTCCACAAGCTCAGAAAAATTAGAAATGTGAAATGGTACCAAGGGCTGCCTCAGACTGTCTCGTAGTCCCCTCAGAAAGCGATAGCACTTCTCAGTAGAAGTACTAACCAGCTGCGGAGCATATCGGGCTAAGGCAGTAAACTCTGCCTCGTACTGCATCACAGCCTTGCTCCCCTGAACTAGCCTCAGAAAACTCTCCTGCATCTGCTGTCGTGCAGAAGGGGGAACAAACCAAGATCGGAATACCTCAGAAAACTCTTCCCAAGAAATCAAAGAGTTTAACCTGCCCTGAAACTTGGCCTCCTACTGGCCTACCCACCAGTGCTCAGCTTCCCCATCTAACAAAAATACTGCCAAAGGTACCTTCCTGTCTGACAGACACTGCATGCCGTCAAAAGTCTTCTCTATCCTCCTCAGCCACCCCTCAGCTGCTCTGCCCTCAAACCTCGGTGGTTTCAATCTCAGAAATATCTGCAGATGTCTATTAATATCCTCAGATCGGACAGTAGAAGCTCTACTGTGAGTCTCGCTCATCATCTGAGCAACCAATGTAGCAAACTAGGAAAGTGTATTTGCACCAACCACTGGGGCTGTACTACCCACTGGTGCTGCCTGACTGGCACTCTGACTGTCTGTCATGTCGGGGTCTGGCAGATCCATACAGAAAATCCAGAAAATCCAGAAAACTATAACAAAATAACACAATAAAAATCCGGACAAACCAAAACTACCCCAGACAGACTCAAGTCACTTCCTATAGCTCTGTCTTACAATCCAAATTCCAAATTCCAAAACCATTGCTCTGATACCACTAAAGCTTGTCACGATCCAACCCGACCGGGACGGATCCTGCTCGCATCGGGTCGCGGCAAAGTTCAAACTGACTGAACTGATTTCAGGATCTGGCTTTGGAATTTGTTTCAGAACTTTCTTCCAAACATACAGACGCACACAGAGCTACTATAACATCAAATACAGCGGAACATATCATCTATCTTTTCTTCCCTAAAAGAATCATATACAAATACAGCTCATGGCTTTTAGACAGAAAGGAAAACAGAACAGAAAAGTCATGACTGTACAAAAATCAAAAGGACAAAATACCTATAACAGATCAGACTCTGAACTTCTAATCCTGGACTTCCTTCCCTTTCCCAGAACCTGAAAACCACGCAGAAAACAAGGATGAGCTACAACAGCTCAGCAAGACATCAAACCTCCAATCAAAATCCTCAGAGTCCACATCAAACACATCAGACAGAAATTCACAGAAATCATAATACAGAACTGACAGAACAGAACATAACGAATCAAATCAGAATAGAACAGAATCGTACAGATAAGAACAGAACAGAATCACCTCACATCAGAGCTGACAGAACGTACAAAAATCAGAAATCAGATTAAATCATATCGGATCAGAATTCATATCAGAATAGACAGAATCGTACGGAAATCAGAGTCAGATCATCTCAGAACAGAACATAATCATATATCAGAATCAGAATACGGATCAGAAATCAAATCGATTCAGAACATATCAGGAGTCAGAACAGATTAAATCAGAACAGATCAAAGCAGAACAGATTCCCTGACCCTGACAGAATCTCAACGGATTCTGGCCCCTTATGCCTCCCTTCCCAGACACTGACAGAATCTCTCGGATTCTGGCCCCTTATGCCTCCCTCTGTGCTCATGGCACCAGAACAGATGTGCTTATAGCACCAGAACAGAACTTATCATCGGATCCGGAACTTGTATTCAGAAACAGATTTCAGAGCTCATTTCAGATTTTTCCTGACACAGACAGGATCTCACAGGATCCTGACCCCTTATAACTCCCTTTTTATAGCACATAAGCATCACTTCATTTCAGAACAAATCCAGACAATTTCAGAAATTGTACGAAAATCCGGCAGCGTAACGGCAGACTGATCGTCCTGGACGATCGCGACGATCGTCCCGGACGATCTGGCTCTGGAGAAATTTCGTCCAGACGAGATTAATTAACGTCCCGGCGACTTGTCCTCTGGAGAATTTTCGTCCAGACGATCCAAATTTCGTCTAGACGATCTGTTCAGTTTCCATAATGTTCAACACAACCTGTACCGATCGTCCAGGGACGATCCAACTTCGTCCCGTACGATCCTGGAGCAAAGTGATCTTTACAAAAATCGACCAATACCTAGCAATACCGAGCAATACTGAGTAATCTTGGGTCCGTTCCGGGTCGGGTTGTCGGGGCGCGAGGTAAATAATGAAAACGCGTTGCGCGATTTTACTGGCGGCCCAACGTAGAGTTGCGTACGTTCACCGGACCAAATAAAAGTTCGAGAATAATAGACAGAGAACTCACGCTCAAGGTTTTGTTTGGTACATTTTTTTACTGTTTTTCAAAATAATTTTTTAGTGCAAATATTAAAAATTTATCACTAAAAAACTGCTTTAAGAAATATTAAAATAATTTTCCCAAATAAAATCTAATTTTTATAGTACTGCCTTATTCCATAACAGAAGATGAAGTTCTTGTCGCAGAATAACTTCCTCATGACAAGGAAGGCACTAACTGAAAGTTACTTAACCATTTTAATGTCACTTCTGCTATAGTTTCGTAGAGGTGATAAAGGATAAGGCTTCTAAAAGCCTAAAATAGCATGAAAAAACAAATGAAACGTGCACTTTAGTTATTCAGCCTAGTCACCTCAAGTATCAATTCACTCAATTTAGTGTTGTTTGTGCATGCCAGCCACACTCCGATAAAGTTATCCACGTAGGCCAATTATATTCACTGATTTTATTTTATTTTTTTGGGCTTTTATATCGTTTTGTTTTCTTCTGTTGCTGATATATATATTGCATTATCCTTCTTAGTGCTCTCAGGAGGAGGAATTAGGAGATACAAGGTTGATAATGGGTGGTTTCTAGCTCAGTGCCTAATGGGGCCAAGAACTTAGATATTTCAAAGGGGAAAAATATAAGTGTAAGTAGAGAAAGAAATTATTTTGTGCAAAGGCTGGAGGCAGAACGTCGTCCAGAGACCAATCAAAATGCGCCATGTCAGTGGTACCGAGCCACAGTATCGAGCGAAGGAATGACGTGACACAATTTGGTTAGTCTCCGGATGGAGTTTAGCGTCCGCACAGAATAATTAATCTATAAGAGAGATATTGCATCAAGGTTGAAAGAACCACCCAAATTTTATTTGATCAAATAATAATATTGGTGGTAACAATTACTGGAATGTAGGTCAATCTAATCAATAATGAAAATGGAATGGTTCTCAACAACCTATAATAAATCCTAAACCTTCGTATCCCCCAGATTTTAATCAAAATAATCAATTTAGAGAGAGGAAAAGACCTTTGGAATAGGTTTTGATTTAGTTAGGAACCCAATTAAAAAGTCATACTGCTTCAATAAAAAACTTAGAAAATCAATTTGAACATCTTGCAATTTCTTTTAGTAGTAGACCACATAAAACATTTTCTAGTAATACTAAAATTAATCTAAAGGAGAAAGGGAAAGAGCATAGAAGCAACCACTTGAGAAGTGGTTTTGATTTATTTTAGCCAAATGACATATATTGGTATGTCTGGTTGAAAACTATAAATATAGCACTATATTGGAAGATAATCCACTTTTGTTTCCCTTTTTTTATATTTTATTTTGTAATTTATATTATGTGTGTGTATTCTATTATTTATGAACATCATTAATTTTGATTTTGACAACGTTATGAAAAGCTTTTTTTTAAAGAAAAAATAGCTTTACTGAAAATTAAACTAGCACCGTAGTATCACTGTTTGAAGTGCCGCAGCATTCAAAAATGACATTGCAACTCTAAAGCCTTGGAGACTTTTTTGGGGATTGCACCACCAAAACAATGTATCATTGAATGCTATGGTAACATTTTGCCTATCAAGCGCCTTGGCACTATATCATAAAGCCCTGCAGACACTATGGAATCAAAACAACAACAAAAATTTCATTTACTAATAAGTGTGAGCACAATAACCTTACTCCTACTCTTAGGGAAGGGGATTGGCACAATCAGCACTGTCCACTCTACGAGCTATGAATAAATATAAACTTTGCTTTCTAGTCCTTTACTTTGTTTGCTAGACTACGTACTCACCTCCACAACTTTTCTCTGGCATATCCATTTCGATCTCTCTATTGGGTTCAATGTCACTCACTCGGCAAATTATTAGGTCCGATCACCTGATACAAAAATACATCCGAATTTCTCTTTGTCTACAGTGAAAGGGCAGTCAAAGCGCAGTTATTGTAGTAGCTGTGCTTTCACTGTAGACAGAGAGAAATCCGGATGTATTTCTCTATCAGGTGACCGGACCTAATAATTTTCCCACTCACTCTTAGAGTTAGCCTACTAGTAAGGCCCGGTGTCATCCACGAATAAGTTCCTTGCTAAATTTGGATCCAACACATACTCTTATTTATGACCTTACGGACAAGTTCCTTGCTAAATGTGGAGTAATATTGTGAATATTAAAAATTAAAATATCCCCAATAGTAGGATGATGACTATGGGCCTTTTTGGAATCACTTTTAAATTTGATATATATTTTTTTAATTTCTTTGCTTAAAACATTTTAATTTCTTTATTTATATTTTTTAAAATAAATCAATCAATTTTTAAAACATTGAAAATAAAATAATAAATATTTGAAATATTTTTAGAAATAATTATCACTACTTAGCACATCCACAACTAGCATTGGCCACAACCACCACCATTAGTTACTACCATCTCGACTACTACCGCTGACCGCCATGGCCATCACCATCATTGACCACCATAACCACCATTGTTATCATCCACCATTGACCACCCTGACTATCAATGATCGCCACCATTATTATCATCAGAACAGATGCCGCTCTTGCCCTATTGGTGACTACCACCATTTCTTTATGAATAAAAATTACATATATTCGAGGTAATCTAATATATTTTATTTCTTATCAAAATACAAAAAAATAAAAAATAAAAAGTAGCAGTGATCCCAAATAGCAATCTAAGTCAATTATGGGTGCAGATGAATGATTTCTATTCCAAAAAAGCATCAATAACTATTGTAACGATATTTTAGCTTTTTAGTTGTGAGCAGTTGCCCCTAATAATTAGTTAGTTGTAAGGAATCTAAGGATAGCGAGTTGCAGCATTGTATTGAATAGCTAATAAGTGCTGGTTTCTTGTTTTGCACGTAAGGCGTTGAGACTATTACTAAAACGAAAGGGAATAGCTGCAAAGCAAACAATTAAGAAAGTTTTTCTGTGTTTCTTTTAATCCTTCTACTATCCAGTTCCTTCTCCTCTACCCTAAAAGGTTCTGGAGCATTAAAAGCTGAAAATTGCTTGGATAAGCAACCAAGCTACGTGATTATAATGGTGGATAGAAGGAGAAAAATGTATTGGAGAGATCGGAAATTGACAAAGTAAAAAAGAACTATTACAGTAAAATAAGGAAGTATTGATGAGTGGTTAAGGCTGTTTGAATTATTTGTTATTCCACTTATTATAATGAGACACAAAGATCCTTTGGGATTATAGTAAGAAAATATGCTCAAACATAAAGCAAGTCTCTGTAAGCAAAGTTCAAAAGTGATCAAAAAGAAAATGGAACATATTCTTTAATGTTGACTCAGTGACCACTCATTTAACTAAGCAAAAGAATTCTCCCATTATCAAAGCTAATGATCTACAAATACAATGATTGAAGTAATTTGTTTATGAACTTGCAATTTTTTTAATTAACATGTAGCAATTGGGTCAAATAAAACACTACTATAACTCCATCAGTGATTTGGCCTATGGTTTTTGTAGATGTTTTGTGTGGAGGTACAAATAGTATTTTAAGTCATGCAGGTGTTTGAACATAAGATTATCTAAGGGTTAATCGAGAAGAAGTCAAGGAAGACTAAAAGCAATCAAAACTAGAGAGCTTT
This sequence comes from Dendrobium catenatum, assembly GCF_001605985.2. Lineage (NCBI taxonomy): Eukaryota > Viridiplantae > Streptophyta > Magnoliopsida > Asparagales > Orchidaceae > Dendrobium > Dendrobium catenatum. Next base: position 1,270,164 of record NW_021319004.1, on the reverse strand, counting down.
TCATATGCAAATTAGGGTTTAGGTAAGGAGAAAATATTGAACTTTCGGCCTGTAAAGAACTTGGAACATTTAGAATAATGTGTCCTTATATGATCCCTCTTTAGCTTGAAGCCCTAAGTTGGTTTCAACCATTAGTGGTAGGAGTTAGGGGGTAGGATTATGGCTTGAATCACTTGTAGTTTCAGGAGTATTGTGTCTAATATGATTCTATAATTTTCATTATTTTTAAAGAGTTTAAGTTGTTCTTGTGAAACCTCATTCCCTTACTGTTCCTCTCTGGCTTGGATTTTCCTCCCAGAATAGTCCGGGACGATAGTGAGATCGGCCAGGCCGATCTGCACTGTTCAAAATACCGTCCTGAGATAAGTTCTGGGAACCGTCCAACCGTCCAGGACGATCGATTTTGGTCTGATCGTCCTGGGATGATTTGGCGATCGGCCGGGCCGATCAGCCTAATGATATATGAAAATCAGCTCGTTTTGAGGAGAGAGAAAATCATTTTATAAAAAAAACAGATATTTTGTAGAGAGAGAAAGAGAGGAAAAGAAAGGGAAAAGCTGGGTTTCGGAGGCCGCGGAGCGCTTTTCGTCCGACGCCGTTGTTGGAGAA
>NW_021319004.1:1234695-1268897 GCF_001605985.2 Dendrobium catenatum | reverse complement strand
AATTTTTCCAAAATTTCTCTGGAATTTAAGGAAAGAAATTACATGGTCAAATCGTCCTGGATGATCGCAAGATCGTCCAGGCCAATTAGACATTGTCCAGCTTCATTTCAGGGCGATATTTAGGACGATTTTCCTCATATTTGAACTAATCGGCCAGGACGATATGCCTATCGTCCTGGACGATAATGTCGACAACTTGCATTAATGAGCTCGTTTTTAGCTTTTCTATTTAAGCTATGACAAGGCACTTTGTAAGTGTCTTTGGCAGCCATTGTAGCTTCATTCTTGTGGGGGAAACTTGGAGAGAGAGCTTGAAAGGGAGAGAGGAAAGGGTGGAGTTTGAGAGGGAGAAGATCCTGTGAGTGGGAGGAACTCAAGGGAGTGTTGTTGGGGATCCACACGGTTGCTCTGGCTAACTCGCACCTTAGTACCATCGGATTCAAGGCTTGTCTCGAGGTAAGTTCATCAAAGAAGAAGATCTCCTTGGTGTCAAAGGACCCGGCGACTCCGCCGCACCGGGAAAGGTAGAAGTGATTTTGTAAGGGCTTCTCAGCCTAGCTGTGGGGGCTAAAGGAGAGACACTTATTTTAGTACAATGCTTGGAGGGTGCCTCCAAGGAGTGGACGTAGGTCAAGGTTTGACCGAACCACTATAAATCCGGTGTGTTCTTTTCTTATTATCACTTCCGCATTAATTTAATTTTCGCACTTTGTTTGTGGTGATTTTGGTTGGAGTTTTATCTTTGATTTTAAAGTTTTCCAATTCACCTCTCTTTTTTAATTAGCTTTGGGCCAGTTTTATAGGGCCTAACATCCCTAATGAACTTTCAAGTGGTATCAGAGCACTTTCAAGTGGTATCAGAGCACTTTCAATTTAGTAGTGTGAATATAAATGATTAAAATGGTTAAATTTATAAATAAAGAGATAAATATAAATAAAAAAGTTTAAGATGATCTAATAAAAATCAACAAAAAATAGGTAAGCTCATAATGGTAAAAAAAATTTAAAATCATCTCACCATCACGGGAGACAGAGAGTTAGAGAGAGAAGTGAGAGAGAGAGAGAGAGAGAGAGAGAGAGAGAGAGAGAGAGAGAGAGAGAGAGAGTATAGACCGATAGGGAAGAGGGAGAGAGAGAGAGAGAGAGAGAGAGAGAGGGAGAGAGAGGCTATAAGCCTATAACTAATAGTAACTACAAAATAACAAAAGGTTGCTGGTAAAAAAATGGCAATAGATAGAGAGAGAGTAGAGAGAAGAGAGACATAGTAAAAAAATTATTTTCTCTATTGATTGCCTAATTTTATATGCCCCTAAATCCGCCTTTGTCCAACTTACAAAGATAATCACTTAGTTTTATACAATTATCACATAAAATAATTAAAATACAAATCATTTTAATTGACTTCTTTGTTTCTTGTTCCGGGCCTTAATTATCAACAACCTTCACCTTGCTTCAAGCTATTTGGTCTACATCTTCTTACGTTGGCACCTTGTGGCACATCAATTCTCTTAAACCTTAATAAATTCTTATCAAAAGAGTTTAAAATAATGTATACTTTCATAACTTATATTGCAAGCTTCTCCAAATCATGGATATTAAACAAAGTGTCATTGTTGGCAATTTGTCCTTCCACATCAAGAATCAATGGCCTTCATATTGACTTATTATCACCTCATCTTTAATAATATGATCCACCTCAAAGAAGAAATGTCAGACAAATTAACACTTTTAAATGAGGACATTTTACTCCTGCAAAAGAATCATCATCCCTATTTAGTGGTTTGTTAACTCTTTTATATGATATCCAATCCTCTATATTAAAAGCATAACTAATAAATAGGGGTGCAATTCAAAAACATATGCATTTTAATCAAGTTTTTAATAATATCATATGGACCGAATGCCTTAGCTTATAATTTTCTAAATTTTATAAAGTGATAATATTTTTTAGTTGGGATTTTAATCAATAGATGATATCAAATATTGTAATTTAAAATGTTTTATTTATTTTATTTCTTGTATTGATATATTTTATATTATGCACTTAGAATTATTTCTTAACATTATCATGAAGGCTTTAAAAATCTTATGCTCGTAAGAACAATTGATATCTTTGTGTTATATGCAATAAATGATGTTTTATATATGAATCTTGAAATAATAATATTGTATAGTACCTGCATTGTAGGAAGGCTTAAGCCCCAATTTTGTAATGCTTTACCACTAAACTTCTTAAGAGGCTTCCTAGTGTCCAATTTACCCCACCATAAAATGCATATTAGTTTAGAGGAAAAATGCTGACAAAAATTTTGCTCAAGTACGTGTATAGTTATAAACATTTTAGAAGGTCCAATTACTCCACCAAAATGTAATTACATAATGAAAAATATCCTAATAGATTCCTTAGGAATGCAAAATCTTTTCTCTTACATAGGTGTCATCCATGCACCACAAAAGAACTATCAAAAGCTATTTCTTTTTGGGCATGCTCTAAATATATCAAATGGAAGTCTAGACATATGTAATAATCATTATTTAGTCTTTTAAATCTTTGAATATGAGATTCTAAATAATGGAGCAAAAAAAAAGTTTTAAAAAGGGCATTTATAGGCTTATTTTATCCTCAGGGTTTACATATAAAAGTAAAATTCCAAAGGTATTTTGCCCATTTAATGTGCATGTAATCTAAATGAAAATTTGACTCTTGTGCCATTCTCACTATGGAAAGCTGTTTGCAATTCTCTTTAATAAGCATGCCTACTATACCTACACTTGAAGTGATGAAGTAACTTTAAATGTTTAGTTGAAGTATGAAAACCTAAGAATAGGGGATGACATTATAATATCATTTATTTATTTCATGTCTTTTTATATCGATGTAGTACATACAAATTTACCCTTCTTTAAGAGATATCTATTATAGAAGTTATGACTATACTAAAAATTTCAAATTAACCTTCAATAAAAAGAAAATCATGAAAACCCCATGCTTCTATGAATTTTTTTTGTTTGACATAAAAAATAGCTTTTAGATTTATAGGAAATGCTTTCAATTCATGAGTAAACATCACATATCAAAGGAAGAAGACATCAACCTAACTAAAGAATCACTTTTAAGATTTAAAATTTTGTTAAAATTAGTCTTAAATGATATAAATATGCTTTCTTATTATATCTAATGATAAGAATGTTATTGAAATGTGTTACAAAGATTTTTCCAATAAAAGGTTTCAAAATTATATTAATTAATCTCATAAATATGTTAGAAGCATTAGATAAATCATAAGACATAATTAGAAATTTGGTAAAGTCTTAAATGGTTTTGAATGTTTTTTTTTTGATTCATCACTTGGTCTAATCCTAATCATTTGAGAACCTTTTTAAAATAAATTTTAAGGAAATAATTAGTGTTAGTAGTAAGATTAAGCATGTCATTCAACCTAGCAATTAATTGATAGTTGGTATTTTATAGTAATCCTATTAATTGCTTTAATTAACATATATGCACATTCCTCTCATTACAATATTTCTTTGAACTCAATAATACTATAACTACATAGAAACACTCTCCAAGCTATCTTGAAGGAATCCTTTTTTTGAAACTTGACCCACTTATCTCTTAAGTTTAACATGTTCTATTAAGGATGTTATATAGTGGGGAAATTTGGAAATATTAGAACATAGCATAAATTCTATAGAACATTGAATATCCCTCATAGTTAAAAATCCATCTCATAATTTATAAAAACATAGATAACTAACCACTCTAGTAATTGGTGGGAGACCACAAGAGTCATGTGCTTCTCAATTGAATTAGGGGTGAACTCTCCCACATGGAGTAAGTGATATAAAGTGGATTTATGAAACTCTCTCAAAAGTTTCTTGAACGCCAACCATTCTAATCTTATATCCACATCTATATGATTTTTTGTACTAAAGTTAGAATCCTTATTATAGGGGATGTGGTTTAGCACCAAGAAGATGAGAAGCATTGGATTGTAAAACTATAAGGGCTCAATCCAAGACATTTACAACTAGGCATAAAGGATCCATCACCAAGAGAAAAATGAATACTCTAATCTATAGAATTTCTTTTTTTCTTTTCTTATATAAATTTGTAGTTGATATTATGTAATTTTAAATCTTATGTATTATATGTGTTGGTTATTATGTGCAACCGTAAAATTTAAGTTTCAAAATATTTTTAAAAACTAAAATTTAATTATGATGGTGAATTATTCAAAATGAATATATGGTTAATTAAATAATTGATAATATTATTAAATAAATGAAGGCTTACCCATGGTAGGTAGCCTAGGTAGTTACATGTAGTTCACCATGAGTGGGCTAGCATCCCTAACTCTTCCCTCTCTTTGTGATTTGATAAGTTGCTTTGTAAAAACTTATAAAAGGCATTTCACCCTAATGAATTTAAGGCTAGAATATTTTAAGATTTGTTTTAAGAAGTGTTTTTACTAAAGTTTCTTCACTACCTTTTGTGTTTCCAAAGCCATAAACCCAAAAAAATCAACCATACTAGGGTTTTGTAGTACCTGCTTATTTCTAAATTCCCATGAAAACAACTAAATTTTTTTTAAAAAAATAGAAAAAATAAAAAAAAGAAGAAAATTTTAGATCGCTAAAAACTCATTTTACTAACTATTTCACGAATTTTATATGAAAATTAAGCCTACTCTTGTCATTTAATTATAGACTTGTGATCTCTAGATTGGCTGGTTTAAATGATAGGTCAACCCGTATAGTAATCATACCCTTCATCACACAATTAAATTAAAATTTCAAACATATGCATCACTTACATAAGCCTCTCTTGAAGGGTTATAAAAAAAAAAAAAATCATCTACAAGTGGACTCACCATCTGGTCACACCAATTGTGATATCAAAGCCAAGTTTTGAAGGAAATTGTAACAAGTATCACCATTTATCACCATTCAAATTTTGGAGGAAGGGTAAAACAATTTATAGTGGAAATTGAATCCTATTAAGGTTAGTCTATGTAATTTTAACTTTTTTTAATTTACATCTTACGTGTATCTTATTTTCATTACAAAACGCTTGCTAGAATTGATGAAGTAGGCAATCTTATAGACATTTGTGTTTCTACCAACTAGTTAACACTAATTACTAAACATAATTATACCGTATTAGACTTCCATTAAACTTCATCATTTTTTTGTTAACTTTGAGAGGGAGTGACCACTATAAATATTTGACTTAGTGTGCACACAAGATTTGAAAATGAAAATTATATTGCTTAAGATGTTTTTGGTTGTCTATTTGTTAGTGTAGTTACTACTTTATATTTATATTTGTTATTTTGTGTTAGATTGAACTCTACAATTATTTTTTAAAATCATTGAATCATCTTTTACTATGAAAATCAAAGATTATTTCAAATACTTTAAGGAAATTATTTGTTTCAAACTTTTTTTTTTGCATATTCATTGCATCAAACATGCCTCCACAATAAGCTAACTTAAATGAAAGGGATAACTTGGCTTGGATGTCAAAAGAATAGTTGTATAAAATGAGGTGAAACTCAATAGGATTCAATAAATGATCATGCAATAAATAAATTAGGTGCAACCCATCTTATAGCCTAAAACCAACCCTTGAAAAACATCCTACTGAGAATGGAAATCTTCATGAGAGAATCCTAGAGATGATCATCAAGCTCGAGAAAAAACTTTTAAAAACCATCATAGGATTGGCCAACATAGCCCACATGAACATTTAAATGAATTAAAAAATGGTTAAGATAGACATCCAAAATTATTATGGAGTCTATAACCCAAATAGCATCTTAGACTAGCTCACCCTTATAAAGGAGTTCTTTAACTAGTACCAATTTAATTATTATCAAAGTTTCTTATTTATAAAAATGGAACTATTTTCCATGTTAAAATATTGAAATAATATTTTAGTTAGAGAATAAAAGCTTAATAAGACATTCTTTACCTCAGTGTAGATGATAGAAATGCTTCAGATTAAATATTATCATAAAAATCATGAAAGAAGCAACATGAACAATTGATGAACTAAAGATAGGGAAGTGTGTAGGTAGTTAAATACATGAACAATTTTAATGATCTTTTAGCTAGGATCAATTACACAGATCACGATTAGTTGTTGGCCTAAAGATTTTTTATTTATATTAGAGGAGATAACATTATTGAAGTAGAACTATAGGACCCAAAAACACTAAAGAATCCTTACATTATGCCTTACTCTTGAAAAAGTGAATTAGAGGGAATCTACATCCTAATATATGGGCCAAAACTCCATTTGACAGGTATAGTTCCATGAATGTAGTATAAACACACACACACACTTTCAAAAGGTAACATTAAATTGAAACCCCATTAAGAGCCCTTTATAGTGATTTGGGTGAACCACATTTCATTATCCATTACATTTACAAGTATAGTACAAATTCTGAAAGGTAACAATAAGTATCATATATGGTGTGGTGTACTTCAAATAGAAATAGCACATATACATTTAGGATGATCTTGATAATCTGATAAGGATATCTTACATTTTGTAAGAGAGAACACTTATATACTTCAATTCAATCATAAATTTTTTAAACTCTGTCGATTTAACCTAACTACAAGGGAAAGTGAAATTCCAAGCTATTTTTTGCAGTTCCCTACAACCCTACATTTGACATACAATGCAAACATTAATAAACAAAGAATCCTATGCTTCAATTAAATATAATTAGACTATCTCCTCCTATCAAAATAATTTCTAATAATAATTCAAAGTTCTTAATTAATATTGTTAGCATACCTCAATTTTCACATTTACTTGTTATTTTCATAGCCTTCTTAATGGTAAAATAAATAGCTGAAATTAAAAAATACTAAGAGCATCAAACAAAGAAACCAAAAATAAAAAAAAATTAAGGGAATATGACGCAGGTGGTTATGTCTTAGTATGAATTAGACCTTAGAGGTTACCTTCCAAAAAATTCAAAAAGTTGCAAATGAGTGCATATGGGCCATTCAAGGTAATAAGGAAATTACTACAAATGCTTATGTGTAGTAATGCTTATGCCCGTGAATTACCAATTAACATGTTTATTTTCCTTATTTTCAATGTGAAAATTTAATGTAATTTAATATAATTACCTAATATCCTAATTTACTGGATAAATATTTTATAGGAGAAGATGAAAATCATTTGTAGGTCCCTATCCATCCTACTCTTTTTAAAGTTGAGCAAATCATGATAGATGAGGCACAATCAAATGGAGAATTGTGTACATAAATTTCTTGTTAGGTGGAATATAAAATTCAAAGTGATGATACAAGTTTGACAAGAAACACTACGGGAAAACACGCGATTACCGTCGAAATTTCCGGCGGATATTTTTGCACCGGTAAGCACGGCGCAGGTAACGGCGCATTATTGCGCCGGAAAATCTACGGCGGACTTTCCGGCCCAAACGACGCCGGAAAAGTTCCGGCGATATTTGCGCCGGTATATGCGTCGGAATAAACCAATATCTCACTATTTCTATCACACTTTCGGAAAATCACCGGCGCCATTACCGGCGGATATTGCACCGGGATATTTAAACTCAACGAAACAAAACCGGCGCATGTTGCGCTGGAAAAATTTTCGGCGTCCGATCCGCCGGAGAAAACCCTATTTTTCGAAATCAAGCCCCTCTGTCCCGTCACTTCTTTCCTTCCGTTCTCTCACCTCGCCCGTAGATCGCCATCGCCCTCCGTCGCTCACCCGTAGATCGCCGTCGCTCGCCCGTAGATCGCCGTCGCTCACCCGTAGATCGCCGTCGCTCGCCTGTAGATCACCATCGCTCACCCGTAAATAAACTAAACTACTCTACTTTCACAGGAGGAATATACACGGCTTCGAGAGACTCATGTCGCAGCAGGTGAGGGCTCTTTTGGCTGCTCTATGGAGTTTTCTGAGTATCGCATCTGGTCGCAGGCCGTCGGAGGAATGCAGCATGGTAGAGTTTATGGTTTAGGTGCGCAAGCTCAGGCATACGAGGGGATGACCTTCTGTACTGCATCCATCTTCGCATCCAGTTCTCATGACTCCTTGCAAGCTCAACAAATAAGTGCCCTACAAGCTGAGCTAGAACAAGTAAGGAAATCACAAGCTGATTGGCAAGCTCAGTTGCAAGCACAGGTTCAAATGCAGATGTAGAAGCAACACAATCAGTTGTTGGATGAAATGCGCAAAATGAGGGAGCAGATGAGTGGAAAAGATGTAGCTCCAACTGAGGAGGAGTCCACGGATTAAGAGTAGTTTAGTTTATTTTATGAACTTGTTTATTTTCTTTGAATCTGTTATATTGAACAATATCTGATATTTTTAGTTGGTTGTTACTATTGATTAGTTTCATTTAATGAATATTTATGTTTTTGTGCATCTTTGAATTGATATAAACTGTTTTGGAAATGTTATAAAATGTTGTGGATAGATATTTGTATAGGTTTGCAGGTGTGGAAATCTGATTGTTGGCTGGGAAGGCATTTTTTTTGTCAATTCTACAGGTTTCCAGCGAATTTTGCGACGGGAATTCACCGGAAACGACGATACAACGAACCGCATCGATCTAACCGGCGTCTTTTCGTACGCCAAAAATTACCGGCGTACGTTCCGGTGTCGTCTCCGCCGGAGATTTCCGACGCATATTTTGCTCTGTAAACATCCCGCAGGTTATTTACAGCGTATCAACGGCGTTTTATCCGCCGGTAATTACCAGCGCATGCATACGACGCAAATTACCGGCGCATATGGCGCCGAATTCAGGGGTCGAAATGTCGACGGCTGCCATCATTTTTTACGCTGGTAATGCGTTGGAAAGGTTTCCGGCGCATAATATGCGCCAGAAGACTTTTATCGACGCGCTCCAAACCGGCGTAGGGAATTCCGCCGGAAAGTGCGCCGGAAACCTATAATTCTGACGGAAATCTTGTATGAGCGGCGGATATTATCCACCAGTAATGACGATTTTTCCCGTAGTGAAAGGACATCTAAAAGTTGGAACCAAAATTATTGGATGACTATATTAGTTTAAACTCTTTAGAGAATAGTTTCTTAAAGTATAGGGGAATTGTTGTAGCACTAGGAGAACAAAAAATATAGGAGGATAAGAAGAGTTGAACTATAAGTGATCAATCTAGGAAATTGTAGTTAGGCATGGAGGACCCAACATAAGGAGCAAAATGAAGACCCTAACCTATGAAATTTCTTATTTAGTATTCGAATTTAAATTTTATGAGAACATTATGTATTTGCTAAATATTACGTTGTGTATGTGTTAGTTTTGTTTGTGTATGCATAAAATTTGGTGTAGATAAATATAATATTTAATGGAGGGGTTGACCATGGTAATTAGCTTAGGTAGTTACATGTAGTTATCATGTGTCGGTCATACTAACTCTTCCCTCTCTTTGTGAGTTGAATAGGGTACTTTGTAAGAACTTATATAAGGTGTTACTATCTATGAATAAAAGTTTAAAATGTTTGAAGGAAAATTTTGGATTGAATTTCTAAGTGTTCTAGCCTTGGTGGTTGACCAAAGGTATTATTTGGCGATCTTCCTAACCATTCATTTTGGCGTATGAATTATTTTTATCTTGCCCTTTTTTTACCTTATATATTAAATTTATTTCTAATTATTTTTCTTGAATTAAAAATAAATATCTCAATTAATGACCACTTTATAGCCCTTGGTCTCTAAAGCCCCAACATACTATAAATTCTTTATAATATTTGGAACATATCTCACATCAATCAGCTCTCTTGCAGTACCATCATGCATTCTAATGAAAATGCTTCCTACACCAACAATACAATATGCTTGATCATTTCCCATGGTCACTACACCACTACCAAGTTCCCTATAGGTATAGAACGACTCTTTAGTGAGATAAATATGATAGGTAGAACCTATATCCAGAATCCAACATGAATTATTAGTATATAGGCTTTGAGGAACTACTGATAATGATACATCAAAGTCTCCTCCACATTCTTCTACAATAATGTTTGTCTTTGCCTCCATGGAAACTCCCTTTACCTTCTCCTCCAACTTTGTGTAATCCTTCTTCAAGTGACCAGTATCCAAGAAGAAAGCACACTAATTTTCTAAGGACTGTGCCCACGATATTTGCCCCGCTTGCTGCTACTATCCTTTTTTATTTTTCTTCTTTTTAGATCTTCCATGTTAGAGTGTGAGAGTCTCAACTAAATCCTTCTTTGTAGACTCCTTATCCCTACACCAGAACTCATGATTTAGTAATCCAGTAATCACTTCACCATAGTTCAAGATCTCTTTCCCATGAATGAGCGTCGCCGTGAAGCTCTCGTGCTCATATGGGAGTGAATACAATAGGAGCACCTTATCCTCAACCCCAACATCTTCATCCAGATTGATAAGATCTTCCAAACATTTTTGTGAAGTCACTCAAATGCTCATCAATTGTTATCATATGCCTCATTTGAAACCCGTAGAGCTGACGCTTCATATGAAGTCGATTCTCCGTGATTTTTCAACAGGTATTTGTTCTCCAATGTCTTTCACAACATCATAGAAGAAGTCTCCATCATGACCATGTACTTAATCTCTTAAGATAGGCAATTTCTAATTAAGCTACAAGCATTTTGATTCATCTTGATCCAATTTCTTTTAGACATCTCCTCAAGCCATTCATCGCCACCCAAAATATCCTCTATATTCATCAAGCACAGCGCATCTATCACCTCACATTGCCACATGCAAAAGTTCTCTTTGTCATCAAGTTTTGTCTCATCGAGGTGAATGTATCCATGATGTATAGCTAACTTATAAATGGCTTCCTTCTCCACCATCAAGGTGAATGTATCCATGAATCCATCAGATCTCATGGCCTCCAACAAATTTTAGTCATCTCATGATACTAGAATTAGACCAATCTGGATCTTAATCAAGAAATAATAAGGAAAAATAATAATAGCCCACCCAAAAATTCTAAATAGATAATACATTCAATTTGGCCAGACTCAGTTCTAGATGTTACACGATTTCAGCCCAGAATCGCATGCAACCCTGTCTTCCACATCCTGCTCGGTCCATCCCAAGCGTAGCCCTCGTATGCATTTCATACGGCCTGTGCCCGTGAGATCCACCTTCTGAAGCAGGCACTTATTATCCTAGAATTGTTGTTTTCACCTCCACACTTTGTCAATCGTACGGATCAACATGTTTACACAATCCATCAAATCGGTCTCTTTACGAAGCCTATGCATGTCCAGCCTAGACATGGCCCATAATAGTTCTGTGCAAACCAACTACAGCCTATGCCTTCAGTGCATTTCGGATCACATGTGGAAATCAGTTTGTGATTCGTCGAAGGCGCGGTCTGCCTTCTGGTTTGGACGCTTAACGAGCTTTGACCTAGGTCTTCTGCTCTGATGCCTTCACGTACCTATACACGTCCCTCATGCACGATATGACCCACCTTTTTGCATGTAGCCCGCCTGGTCTTAGCTCTCAGCCTGCAAGTACGCGAGAGCTACACACTCCTGCGTGCTACGCCTGTTTGAGATCCTTGAATGATCGTTCTGCGGATTGTGATCTGCGGAACTAGATTGTGTTCTCCTCGTGCCCTTCTCGCTGATTCGACTAATCGAATCAGGAAAAAGCCCTCAGGGCTTTATTTATAGATTTGAGGTAAAGTAAATCAAGGAAAAAGCTAGCTTCCTAATCAAGTCCCTAAGGAAATCCCAATCAAATCAACAATTTAGAGAAATAATCAATTCTCTAAATAATACATTAAATAATATCAATTTTTTTTTCTAAAATAAACCTGATTTGAATTTCGGAAATAATTCCAAACAACGCAAGCATGGTGGGAGATAATTTGTTTATAAGTATATATGTTCAAAATTCATCAAACGATAAAACTTGTTCAAATTTGAAGCTGATAACATTGAATCAATGGTCAAATCTATCTTGTTTTGGCTGAAGTGTTCAACTATTTTGAGGCCAACATAAAAAAAAAAAAAGAACTATTACAGTAAAACAAAGGAGTATTGATGAGTGGTTAAGCCTGCTTTAATCATTTGTTAATTCACTTAATATAATGAGGCACGCTGATCCTTCATAATTTATATAATAAGACAGATAGCTCAACCACTAAGCAGCCCCCTGTAAGCAAAGTGTGAAAGTGATATCAAAAGGAAAATGGCACATATTCTTTACTGTAAACTTAGTCGGCAGTCATTAACTAAGCAAAAGAATCCTCCCATAATCATTCTAATGATCCTCAAATCATCATCGTTAAAGTAAGATCAAGCAATATAGAGAGTTTTATACTTACTTTCAACGAATTACACTAAAGAAATAGACTCACTGCAGCAAATTCTAGTAAAGTGTAATCACACACGCAGCTTTGGTTGTAGGAAATGTCGCTCTGGCTTGTTTGGAATAGTTTTTTTAATGCTTTTTAAAATAAAATTTTAATATAAAAATTTTTGTATTAAAAAATTGCTTTAGAAAACGGTAAGAATGTTATATCAAATAAAGCCTCAGTCGTCAGGTCAACTGTACTGATCGAATGAAAAAAAAAACTGTGTTTCTTATATTTTTTTTACCAAGATAACTAAATTTTATCATATGTATCAATGATTTCATGCACCGCTTGGTCATTATTATTCAACTAAATTTAAATGAGAAATAAAATTAAACAATTAGTCAATATACTAAATTACTATATATTTAGAAATATCATTATAATTGTAATTAATCATTAGATTTTTATTTGTTTTAATTTTGCATTACAGAAGATAAAGCACTAACTTTAAGCCTTTAACCTCACTACATAGGGTCGGCTACATGACTCGTTTTTTTTGTCTTATTAAAAATGAAATTCTCTTTTAAATTTAATTAAAAAAAGTCATAATCATATCTTTTTAAGTCTACTTCTACCTTTTTAAACATAGGTCAAATCTGATACATGTATTCTCCCAACCACTATCCGAGGTGACTCTGAATAATAATTATTAGGTCCGGACACCTAACGTAGCTCTACATCCTGACGTCAATAACATGTTGCCACGTGCTCTTACTCTTTACCGTGCGGCCCGACGATCGGACTCAGTCCAGAACCCAGTATTGCTATGTTATGGTATTGCTAGGTATTGCTTGGCAATAACGAGAAATACCGCGATATCAAGACCAATACCTAACAATACCGAGCAATACCTATCAAAACCGGGGTATTGCTAGGTATTTCTCGGTATTGCTAGGTATTGGTCTTGACAGATTGGTATTTCTCGTTATTGCGAGCAATAACGAGCAATACCGAGCAATACATATTGGTATTTCTCGTTATTGCGAGCAATAACGAGCAATACCCCGGTCTGCAAAAATCAGCCAATACATAGCAATACCGGGTCCGGGTCGTCAGGCCGCGCGGTAAAGAGTAAGAGCACATGGCGACATGTTATTGGTGTTCGGATGTAGAGCTACGTCAAGTATCCGAACCTAATAATTTTTCGATGACTCTTCCTAATCTTATCTGTCAGTGGAGCTGCTACAACCTTTTTTTGCGTAAATACTTATTTTGCATATACAAGACGGAAGATATATATAAAAAGAATTATTAGACATTCAATCACAAACATAAGAGTATTTAAGAGTTTATGAGAGTCAATAGAATTATAGTAGATATATACAGTACAGTAAAATCAGTCTCATTATTATTACTCTTAACTTTTTTTGCGTCGAACTTATGAGGTCTTCACACCAGTCTTCGAATTCATATCGGATTTTTGATTAATTAGGCTTTTTTTTTTAACAAATTGCTTTTTAAAATGACTTTTTAGTAAAAAAAAAAATACAAATTAAAAAAAAAATTGTATAAAAAAATGTTTTAGAAAGCAAGAAAAACCCATCCCAAATGAAACCTTAATCGTGTAAATCTTGAACTTTTATTATGTCCGGTGAACGTATGTAGAGCTACGTTCGGTCGGCACAAAGATCGCAGGCACAAAATGAGAAATACCGAGCAATACCAACAATAACGAGAAATACCATTATGTGGAGACAAAATACCGAGCAATATACCGAGTAATCCCAAAAAATACCGAGTATTTTCTAGAAAAACTCGGTATTTTTTTGGGATTATTCGGTATTGCTCGGTATTGCTCGGTATTGGTCTTCACAGAGCGGTATTCCTCATTATTACCAAATAATACCTAGCAATACCGACCAAATACCGAGCAAAAACTGAGTAACAATCTACGTCCGTTCATAGGACCTAATAAAAGTTTGTAAATCTTACTGCTCTAATGCGAACCCATATTGATGACCTATTTGACCCACTGCATCTAACCCTTTAAATTTTATAATCAATGAAATAAGAACCTGTGTGGTTTTAAAATGAATAAAGTGGCAATAAAGATATATTATTTTGAAGGAATGGAATTTAAATTTATTATGTAGCGCTATAAATTACTCAAAAGTTTACTAACGTGGCCAGACGGAAAAAGTAGCATCTGATTCCTAATATTAATTTAGATGATAGGCAAATGTAGTAGTTAACTGTAACCTGACAAAACAAGCCATATGAAATTGAACAATATGAATCCCTATAACGTCAGCAAAGACAAGATAAGCTGAAGCAAATGTTATTATGAACCAGCTTAATTTTGCATAAATTGATTGAAGAAGCAACAGAGATAGGTATTCTCAAGCTCATTTTTATTCGTGGGTGATACCGGATTTTACTAGCTGACGAGCGCTGAGAGAGATATGAGGCTGGCTGGTGCACTAGATTATATAGAAAACTATACAAGAGCCCTATATTTCCTTATAGAGATAGAGAGAGGCAAGTGAACTTGGGTCATGGGGTAGACAAGCTACATGGTCGTCAAGATAGGTGTTTTGAGTGGGCACCTTCACTATGGTTGAAGTGGTGAGCAAAATTAACCAAACCAAGCTGTGAAGGATGGCGAGCATAGCAAGCAATGAGTTTTTAATGGAGCTGAACAATAAGCTACACGACTCATGAGAGCTCTAGGCTGCCTATGTAAGCCCTACTAAGTCCCTTGTAGAATTAGATTTTATCAGAACATAAATAAACATTTCGTTATTAGTTTATCTACTTATTTGGTCTATGGCATTACTGTAATTATGCTTTGTAATACTGCCATCTATCTCTATATATACCTCTGTATGTAATGTTAAAGTGATTGAATAATAATTCTTTTCCTCTCAGTTTATTTGTCTATCTGTTCGCTTTCCTCTCTTACTTTTCAACATGGTATCAGTAGCAGCGTGATCGATCCACGCTCATGGCCAACCGCTCTTCCTCCGATCTCGCCGAACATTCCGAATCTTCGTTTTCTTCCGGCGATTCCTCCATTCCTGCTGCGCTCAAGTTCGTTGTATCAAATCTGAAAAACTTCGTTACTTTCTCTCTTGCGCCTGATAACTACGCTCTTTGGAGATCTCAAATTTTGAAGATCTTCAGAGCTAATGGCTTTGACAAATTTCTTGATCCAAATAGCCCTACTCCACCCCGTCAAGAACAACGTTCGGATGGTACTCTAACCCAGAATCCTGTCTACGATTCCTGGTTGCTCAACGATCAGAACCTCTCCGCGACAATCTGCTCCACTATTTCGACCACCGTTCTTCCCTATGTGCTGAATCTTGAGTCTACCGCCCAGATCTGGAGTAATCTTGAAACAAGATTTCAAGCTACCAACCGATCTAAGGTCATTCAACTCAAGAATGAACTTCACAATGTGTCACTCAAGAACTCTACAATGGTGCAATACCTTGCTGAAATCAAAACCATCGTGGATCAAATTTCGACCGCTGGTTCATCGGTAGACACTGAGGATATTATCCTCTATATTCTCAAAGGACTTCCAAACACATATCAGTCCTTCAAAACAGCCATACGTACTATGATCACGCCTATTTCGCTTGATCAGCTCTATCCCCTGCTGCTCAGCGAAGAAATCAACATCTCTTCCGACAACGCGCTGGCAACTCAAGCTCCCGACCCATCCACTGCTTTGTTCTCTTACCGTGGTCGTGGACGTCGCATAAAATCAAGAAATACCGCTCAACCGAACTCAAATTCTCGACCCTCAAACAAAGATATTACGTGTCAAATCTGCCTTAAACGTGGACATTCTGCTCAAGATTGCTGACACCGCCTGAACGACCAATATGTGCCGACAACAAGAAACACAAGAACCACGGCGCTGGCTGCTAATTCTGACACTGCCTCCACAAATTGGTATCTGGATTCGGGTGCTTCTACGCACCTCACGAACTCTCTTGATAACCTATCAATCGCCAATCCCTATCAAGGGCCAGACTCAATCACGGTTGGAGACGGTTGTTCTCTAAACATCGCTAATTCCGGTCAGGGTTGTTACCAACCCCGCCTCGTAAGCTATTTTTATCCAATATTCTTCATACACCTTTGCTTAAATATAATTTGTTATCCATTTCCAAGCTAACAAAAGACAATGATATCTATGTTATTTTTGATCCAACTGGTTTTGTGTTTAAGGATATGAAGACACATCAGGTTCTTCTTCGAGGATCGTGTGAAGATGGCTTATATCCTGTTCGGAATAATACGCCGACCTCTGCTCTCTCGACATCCCAGACTAAAACTTCTACTGCTGACCTTTGGCATCATCGCCTAGGACATCCGCATGATAGAACTCTTCAAACTATAGCAAATTGTAATCGTAGCTTACGTATACACAATGATTCTTTTTCTTGCAACACCTGTAAGCAAACTAAAAGTCATAAACTTAGCTTTACAAATTCTGAACACAGGCATCAAGTTCCTCTTTCTTTAATTCACTCTGATGTGTGGGGACCGGCTCCGGTCTTATATGTGCAAGGTTTTAATTACTATGTGACATTTATTGATGATTATTCGAGATTTACCTGGATTTTTCTGATACGGAACAAATTTGAGGTACCTAACATTTTTATGCAGTTTAAAACTCATATAGAAAAACTTACGTCACACAACATCAAGATCTTGCGTACAGACGGTGGAAAGGAATTTGTTAATCATGCCCTCACACACTATCTCAATACTCAAGGTATATCTCACCAAATCTCTTGCCCGTATACGCCTGAGCAGAACGGCGTCTCCAAAAGAAAGCACAGACACATAATTGAGACCGCTCGATCCCTGCTCGCCAGTGCTTCTGTTCCATACCAACATTGGCCCGAAGCGGTTATAACCTCTGTCTACCTAATAAACCGCATGCCTTCGCCAATCACGAACAATCGCACGCCTCATGAGCTTATTTTTGGTAACAAACCTGATTATACTCATCTTCGCGTTTTTGGAATTGAATGTTTTCCCTTATCTCCTCCGCATTCTCGCCACAAACTACAACCCAAAGCCAAATCCTGTGTGTTCCTTGGATACTCCGATATCTACAAAGTGTATAAATGCTTGGATATATCTAATAATAAAATCTTTATTTCAAGGCATACTACCTTTTCTGAGCAATCTTTTCCTTTCTCTAAAATCACTTCACAAATAACCTCTCCCAACTTGAACATTCCTCCTGCTCTTTTGCAACCGATGCCGAGTTCAATTCAGTCGAGCTCCATTCACACTCCTCATATGCCTCCTTCTACCATCAGCCATCAACCGGATTTACAACAAACAAATGTGCAGCCTCCCAGTCCCTCTTCATCAATACAGCAACCGCTTCCTCATCCTGGACATCACATGGTCACACGTCTCAAGACTAGATCGCTTAAACCAACACATAAATTAAATCTTCTTCATCAACATACCAGCTCTAACCTTCTATCGGATCCAACCACTTATACAGAAGCCGTCAAACACGCCCATCGGCGTCAAGCTATGGCAAAGGAATTCTTTGCTCTTCAAAAACAAGGTACCTGGAATCTTATCAAACCGCCACCTAATGCCTCTATTCTTGGATACAGGTGGACATATCGTACCAAAACACATGCAAATGGTTCGATAGCTACCTACAAAGCACGCCTCGTGGCGCAAGGAAACCATCAAGAATATGGGATCGACTACTACGAGACATTTAGCCCCGTGGCGAAACTTCCTACAATTCGCATCCTTCTAACCATTGCACTAAACAAAGGTTGGCCGGTCCAGCAACTGGACGTTGCTAATGCTTTTCTCCACGGCAAACTGCAAGAAACGGTCTACATGTGCCAACCAAAAGGATTCGAGGACTCCGAACACCCGGACTACGTCTGTCACCTCCACAAAGCACTCTATGGTCTTAAACAGGCTCCTCGGCAGTGGTTCAACACGTTCACTGCGTACCTAATCTCTTTGGGTTTCGTCCACAGTCAAGCCGATCAATCTCTTCTTATCCGCAGCAACTCCACCCACAAAATCTTTCTGCTAATGTATGTCGATGACATACTTATAACATGATCCGATTCTCAGGCAATTTCCGAAATCCTACAGCAGCTAACAAAACAATTTGAGATGAAGCACCTGGGTAAGGTTACTGAGTTTCTGGGCATAAAAATAGACTATGCTCACAATCAATATTTTCTATCCCAGTAGAAATATGCTACGCATATTCTGACTCAAGCAAATTTACTGCAATGCAACACCTTGGCTAATCCAACCTGTACCAAAATTCCAAACTCATTTCAACAAAATGACAGCTTCAATGATCTGGTGCTATATCGTCGACTAATTGGATCACTACAATATTTAACACTCACCAGGCCAGACATTGCATATAGTATCAATCTTCTATCCCAACAAATGCACAATCCGCAGGAACAACACTTCTATCTTCTCAAAAGACTCCTTCGATACATTAAAGGTACCATTGACTATGGCATTCCAATTACCAATTCTAATCTGTCTCTTAAATCCTTTTCAGATGCTGACTGGGCCGGTGATCCAGTATCAAGAAAGTCGACATCCGGTTACTGCTCATTTTTGGGAGATACTTTAATCTCATGGACGGTCAAGAAACAACATACTGTCTCCAGATCATCCACAGAGTCAGAATATCGAGCCCTCGCTGCCCTAACCGCGGACATAATTTGGATAAGTCGCCTTCTATCCGAGTTCGGAATCACGAACCAGTCGCCAACTGAGCTCTACTGTGATAACACATCCGCAATAGCACTTGCCAACAACCCGGTCTTCCACGCCCGCACGAAGCACATTGAGATAGATCAGAAATTCGTACGGGATCAGATTCAAGCTCAAAACATTCGTCTACTACCCATCAGCACCGACGATCAAGTAGCCGATATATTCACCAAACCTTTATCAACTCCTCGGTTTCAGTATCTTCGACTCAAACTGACTGTGATTCAATCCCCATCAGTTTGCGGGGGAATATCAGAACATAAATAAACATTTTGTTATTAGTTTATCTACTTATTTGGTCTATGGCATTACTGTAATTATGCTTTGTAATACTGCCATCTATCTCTATATATACCTGTGTATGTAATGTTAAAGTGATTGAATAATAATTCTTTTCCTCTCAGTTTATTTGTCTATCTGTTCGCTTTCCTCTCTTACTTTTCAACAGATTTCTAAACCTTTGGGAGAGCTCTAGGGCATCTACATAAATAATGCATACTATTAATGACTAATATTCATTAATCTTTTTATCACAATTTTTATCAATTGCATAGTTTCATCAATCAACTTCATCAAACTAAGCAAACTATAACATGGATTGATTGTGGGCTCCAAAAATTTGTGCCCCAACCTCTGATGTGGCCATCTCGTCTAGAGTGCCATGTGGGCATACCAGCCAATGCAAATACCACTACTCCTTATTTCTAGTATTCATGCTATTTACTTTTTTAGTTAGACAAGTACTGCTCTTTTACTAAAGTTTGTTTTCCTTTAATTAGCAGCCATCATGACCCAGAGGGTTTGGCATATATATGTTATTACAACCAAAAGGAGGAGATAAAATATACTACAGAAGCTCTTTTCAACTAAACGTTTACTGTTCTATTGGTTTTTTCCCTTTTAGGTTCTTCCGGTGGTATCCGCTGCATCAGTTCTGGTATCAGAACTAGCTTACCGTGGACATGGCTGAAGGAAGCAGCTAGCAAAGACTCGACGGCGATCGGAGTTTGGAGGCGTTGTGGAAGACGCAACAACATACATCCAAGCAATTGGATGAGCTTATGAATGTTTTTACTCGTTTTGCAGACAAAATGCGAGACGAGTTGCGGCAGATTAGGACCGCTACCAATCCAGTAGCTCGTCTGGCGACTCTGGCAACCATATCGGGCCCTAGGTTCCCTGGGCATGTCAATCCGGTGCCAAGACAGGCGTCTATCTTTCCTCCCGAGTTTTCGGATTCAGACGAAGAAGAACGTCCAGAGCAGGAGCATTCCGACACCGATGATTACAACCGGCGTCCAGCATTTAATCGAATGAGGCGTCAAATGCAGCATCGGCGTGAACCTGAGAGTATCCGACAAAAATTGGATATTCCCTCTTTTGACGGCTGGCTTCATATCGAAGATTATCTTGAATGGGAAGGTTCAGTAGAAAACTTCTTTGATTATATGGAGATTAGTCCGGATAAGCAGGTTAAATATGTTGCTTGTCGCCTTAAGCGCAGGGAGAATGCTTGGTGGATGCAGCTATGTCAGACGAGACAAAGGGAAGGACGAGGCCCCATCCGTAACTGGAATCGCATGAAACAACTGATGCGTCGATACTTCCTACCCATTGATTTTGAACAGTTATTGTACATCCAATATCAACAGTGTAGGCAAGGGCAACGAACTGTTAGTGAATATACTGAAGAATTCTATCGACTCAATGCTCGCAGCAATCTGTCCGAATATGAAAATAAATTGGTGGCTCGTTACATCGACGGGTTGAAAGATTTACTTCAAGATAAGCTAGAGCTCAATTCGACATCGTCTGTATCCCAGGCGGTGAACTTTGTCCTCAAAGCTGAAGCACAAATTCAAAAACCGCACCGCCAACCTTTCCCCAGAAAATTGTTACAGGAAGGACACCCAATTCTCTCCAAAGCAGCAACACAGCAATCCAAGGTTCTCATGTCGTCACAGGCACCGGTGAACAATGCTTTCACCGACCTGAAAGTAGTAGCTCGACCAATGGTGCAGGGTCGAGATAACCCCTATGCCAAGCTAGTTGCTATTAAATGCTTTAGGTGTCTTCAATCTGGACATAAGTCCAATGAATGTCCCAACAGGCATTAGGTGCAGCTCATCGAAGGTGAGGAAGAAGCAGATCAGTCCGGATTTGGAGAGGAGATGGAAGAACCCATTGAAGAATTGGTAGCAGATGAGGGAGAACCGATTCTTGGAGTATTAGAAAAGCTGCTCTTAGCCCTGAGCAAACCAGTTGAAACTCAAAGAAACAGCTTATTTCGTACCAAGTGTACCATTAATGGCAAGGTTTGTGATGTCGTGATCGATAGCTGCTGCACGGAGAATATTATTTCTAAGGCGGTCATCCAAGCTTTGCAGATAAAAACTTCCAAAAATCCTCACCCATTCAAAATTAGTTGGGTAAAGAAAGGTGTGTATTTCACTATCTCGGAATTCTGCAAAGTTACGTTTACCATCGGTAAGAGTTATTTGTGCCAAGTGACTTGCGACGTCATAGATATGGATGTGTTCCATCTGATTCTCGGTCGCCCTTGGCAGTACGATAGCGGAGCGATTCATGATGGTAGATCCAACACTTATACTACTGAATGGAAAGGGAGAAAGATCAAATTCATTCCCGCCCCTCTAATTGTAAAGATCACTTTGCTCCAGGATCGTCCGGGACGAAGTTGGATCGTCTCGGGACGATCGGTACAGGTTGTGTTGAACATTGTGGAAACTGAACAGATCGTCTGGACAAAATTTGGATTGTCTGGACGAAAATTCTCCAGAGGACAAGTCGCCGGGGACGTTAATTAATCTCGTCTGGACGAAATTCCTCCAGAGCCAGATCGTTCCGAGACGATCGTCGCGATCGTCCAGGATGATCAGTCTGAATATATATAGAAATGAGATATTTTGAAGAGAGAGAAAAGCCAGGAGAGAGAAAAACGAAGGAAAAACAAAAAGAAAAGTGATTTTTGGGCGACTCTGGTCCGTTTTCATCCGTTACTGAAGTTAAAAAAATTGACCGGCTTGAGGAAAGACACATTCCGCCTTTCTCAATTTTCAGAACGGTGAAATTTGAACGACTTTTCTGTCCGGATTTCATTTTTGTTAGCGAATTTCGTCCGTATTTTCCGAACTATTCAGTTTTTACCGCGTAACTTTTGGTATGTTTCTGAGGTGCCGAGTGTGCACATTTTGATTATTTTCTGGAGAATTTTGACCGAGTATTTTTTATTCCGCGGTGTTTTCTTTCGACTGTAATTTTTGGCGATGTCTAAAAATATTGTGGTAGTAGAATAAAAGTCTTATATTATTGCTGTGAATGTTCTGTGGTAATTTGGTAAAATTCTGATTCTGTCAATTTTGTGGAAATTCCGTATACTGCCGTTATGCTGCCGGATTTCCGTACGATTTTTGAAATTGTCTGGATTTGTTCTGAAATGAAGTGATGCTTATGTGCTATAAAAAGGTAGTTATAAGGGGTCAGGATCCTGTCTGTGTCATGG
The DNA here is from genome assembly GCF_001605985.2 of Dendrobium catenatum. Lineage (NCBI taxonomy): Eukaryota > Viridiplantae > Streptophyta > Magnoliopsida > Asparagales > Orchidaceae > Dendrobium > Dendrobium catenatum. Next base: position 1,246,219 of record NW_021319004.1, on the reverse strand, counting down.
AAAATCTGAAATGAGCTCTGAAATCTGTTTCTGAATACAAGTTCCGGATCCGATGATAAGTTCTGTTCTGGAGCTATAAGCACATCTGTTCTAGTGCCATGAGCACAGAGGGACGCATAAGGGGCCAGAATCCAAGAGATTCTGCCAGTGTCTGGGAAGGGAGGCATAAGGGGCCAGAATCTGTTGAGATTCTGTCAGGGTCAGGGAATCTGTTCTGCTTGATCTGTTCTGATTTAATCTATTCTTACTTCTGATATGTTTTGAATTAATATGATTTCTGATTTCTGATCCGTATTCTGATTCTGATATATGATTATGTTCTGTTCTGAGATGATCTGACTCTGATTTCCGTACAATTCTGTCTATTCTGATATGAATTCTGATCCGATATGATTTAATCTGATTTCTGATTTTTGTACGTTCTGGCAGCTCTGATGTGATGTGATTCTGTTTTGTTCTAATCTGTACGATTCTGTTCTGTTCTGATATGATCTGATTCTGATTTCCGCACGATTCTATCTGTTCCGATTTGATATATGATTCAGCTCTGATTTGATAACTAATCTGTTCTGTCTGTTCTGTTCTAATTTGATTCGTTCTGTTATGTTCTGTCAGTTCTGTATTATGATTTCTGCGAATTTCTGTCTGATGTGTTTGATGTGGACTCTGAGGATTTTGATTGGAGGTTTGATGTCTTGCTGAGCTGTTGTAGCTCATCCTTGTTTTCTGCGTGATTTTCAGGTTCTGGAAAAGGGAAGGAAGTCTAGAATTAGAAGTTTAGAGTCTGATCTAATATAGGTATTTTGTCCTTTTAATTTTTGTACAATCATGGCTTTTCTGTTCTGTTTTCCTTTCTGTCTAAAAGCCATGAGCTGTATTTGTATATGATTCTTTTGGGGAAGAAAAGATAGATGATCTGTTCCGCTGTATTTGATGTTATAATAGCTCTGTGTGAGTCTGTATGTTTTGAAGAAAGTTCTGAAACAAATTCCAAAGCCAGATCCTGGAATCAGTTCAGTTAGTTTGAACTTTGCCGCGACCCGATGCGAGCGGGATCCGTCCCGGTCGGGTTGGGTCGTGACAAGCTTTAGTGGTATCAGAGCAAAGGTTTTGGAATTTGGAATTTGGATTGTAAGACAGAGCTATAGGAAGTGATCTGAGTCTGTCTGGGGTAGTTTTGGTTTATCTGGATTTTTATTGTGTTGTTTTTATTATAGTTTTCTGGATTTTCTGTATGGATCTGCCAGACCCTGACATGACAGACGGTCAGAGTGCCAGTCAAGCAGCACCAGTGGGTAGTACAGCCCTAGTGGTTGGTGCAGATACACTTTCCCAGTTTACTACATTGGTTGCTCAGATGATGAGCGAGAGCTCTACTGTCTGATCTGAGGATATTGATAAACATCTACAGATATTTCTAAGATTGAAACCACCGAGGTTTGAGGGTGCTGTTGAGCTCAGAGAAGCTGAGAAGTGGCTGAGGAGGATAGAGAAGACTTTTGACGGCATGCAGTGTCTATCAGACAGGAAAGTACCTTTGGCAGTATTTCTGTTAGACGGGGAAGCTGAGCACTGGTGGGTAGGCCAGCAGGAGGCCAAGTTTCAGGGAAGGTTAAACTCTTTGATTTCTTGGGAAGAGTTTTCTGAGGTATTCCGATCTTGGTTTGTTCCCCCTTCTGCACGACAACAGATGCAGGAGAGTTTTCTGAGGCTGGTTCAGGGGAGCAAGACTATGATGCAGTACGAGACAGAGTTTGCTGCCTTAGCCCGATATGCTCCGCAGCTAGTTAGTACTTCTACTGAGAAGTGATATCGCTTTCTGAGGGGACTACAAGACAGTCTGAGGCAGCCCCTGGTACCATTTCACATTTCTGCTTTTTTGAGCTTATGGAGAGAGCTCGTCTGATAGAGAACGATCTGATGGGTACTCAGCAGCGGTGGACTGCGAGTAGGAAGAGGTTTGGGGGTGATGCTTCTGGTAGTGGGTTTTTTTGGTAAGAGGACATTTGTTTCTAGTTCTGGAGACTCCCGGAGGAGTGGACAGTCTGGATATTCTGGTACTGCTACCAGTACGACTAGTTCTTGATCTGTTAGTGGGGCACCTGTGTTCCAGAGTTGTTGTCGACGACATTTTGGCCAGTGTTATCTGATGACTGGTCAGTGCTTCAGATGTGGTCAGCCAGGACATCGGATTGTAGAATGTCCACAGGCTGGGTTTGATCGACGATCTGAAGTCCGATCCGAGAGCTTTGTTAGACCTGCCGGTTCAGCAGGAAGACCGAGGACTTTTCCTCCACGCCCTGAGGGATCAGGAAGAGGTGGTGGTTCGAGTTCTGTGCCACGGAGACCACCTAATATTAGTGAGAGGCTCCCTCTGCCTAGTAGTTCTGTTGCTTCAGCTCCAGCTCCAGTTCAGCCACGAGTGTACAGTCTGAGTTAGCAGGAGGCTCGAGATGTTCCAGATGTGGTGACAGATATGATTTACATTTCTGATCAGCCCTGTCGTGTTTTGTTTGATTCTGGAGCCAGTCATTCTTTTCTGTCCGAGCGGTGTTTTGATGCTTTGCATGTAGATTCGATTTTGCTTCCGGTTTCTCTTTCTGTGATTTTGCCGACTGGAAGTAATTTGATTGCTCGGAAGTTTTGCTTTTGTGAGATTGATATTCCTGGTAAAAAGTGAAAATCAAGTTTGATTTTATTGCCGATTTTTTCGTATGACGTGATTTTGGGCATGGATTGGCTGAGTTTGTATGAGGCTCAGATTGACTGTCTGAAGAAGCAAGTGAGTTTGCTTATGTTTGGAGAGAGGTGTGTATTCCAAGGTTTATGAGGTGTTCTCTCCAGTCTGATTTCTAGGCTGGAAGTTAGAAGAATGTGGAAGAAGGGTTGTCTAGTCTTTTTGGTTTCTGTACGAAATATGAACCTGGATGTTGGTTATGTTTCTGATATCCCAGTAGTACGAGAGTTTGCTGATGTATTTCCTGAGGAGTTGGTTGGTTTACCTCCGGATAGAGATGTGGAGTTCTCTATCGATATTTTTTCAGGTACAGCTCTGATATAAAAAACTCCGTACAGGATGGCACCAAAAGAACTTTCTGAGTTGAAAGTTCAGCTTTAGGAGTTGGTGGATAGAGGATTTGTTCGTCCTAGTGTTTCTCCTTGGGGAGCATCTGTTTTGTTTGTGAAGAAGAAGGATGGAACACTCCGTATGTGTGTTGACTACAGAGATTTGAATAAAGTCACAATCAAGAACAAGTATCCTTTGCCACGGATTGACGACTTATCTTGAACTCGAGGTGTCCGTGTTGTCATGGTTTGTGTTCGCGGCCTGGTCGATGTTCGAAGATTGATTTGAGATCGTGATCTGAATATTATCAGGTGAAGTGAAGGAAGCTGATGTGGTGAAGACAGCTTTCAGTACTCGGTACGGACACTACGAGTTCTTGGTTATGCCTTTTGGGGTAACCAACGCACCTGCTATTTTCAATGATTTGATGAAACAGAGTGTTCAGGTAGTACTCTGGATCAGTTTGTGATCATCTTCATCGACGATATTTCTGGTATATTCTGCTTCTGAGGATGATCATGCCAGTCATTGAGCATTGGTGTTGGAGACTCTGATACAGCATCAGTTGTATGCTAAGTTTCCCAAGTGTGAATTCTGGCTGAAGAGTATTTCATTTCTGGAGGCATGTATTAGCGGTGAAGTATTTCTGTTGATCCTAGAAGATTCAGGCTGTTGGGGTTGGCCAAGGCCTACTACGGTATTTGAGGTACGTAGTTTCTTAGGCATGGTTGGATATTACAGGAAGTTTGTGAAAGGATTTTCTCAGATTGCTACGCCTCTTTACGAGACTGACTCAGAAGTCAGTAGCTTTGTGTTGGACACCGGAGTGTGAGGCTAGTTTCAGAGATTGAAAGAATTGTCTGACTTCAGCTCCAGTGTTAGCACTTCCGTCAGGTACGGAAGGATTTCAGGTGTTCAGTGATGCTTCACTGAAAGGATTTGGATGTGTGTTGCCATCAGCATGAGGCGGGTAATTGCTTATGCCTCGAGACAGTTAAAACCACATAAGAAGATTACCCGACACATTGATTGGAGTTGGCTGCAGTTGTTTTTGCTTTGAAATTTGGCGTCTCACTATTGTATGGCGTCAGATGTGAGATTTTCATGGATCACAAGAGTTTCAAGTACATTTTTACTCAGAAGGATCTGAATTTGAGGCTAAGAAGGTGCTTGAGTTGATCAAGGACTACGATCTCACGATTCAGTATCAGCCTGGTAAGGCTAATGTGGTGGCGATGCTCTAAGAAGGAAATCTTCTGGATTATCAGGTATTCAACTCACTTCTGATGATTTCTTGATGCGTGATATGGAGCAATGCAGTTGGAAAGTGATTTACTTTAATAGTTTGATTCTGGAGTTTTGACTCAGTAAGCATTCAGTCTTCTTGGAGAAAGGATTTTGGAAGCCCAGAAGTTAGATTCTGACTTTCGACGTTGATGCTCAGATTGAATTCTGTAGAAGCCTGAACTCCGAGTTTCTGATTCTGGTGCTATTTTCTACAAGAACAGGTTGTGGATTCCTGTGTTTAGAGATCTGAGGAAAGAGATTCTGTATGAATCTCATCATTCAGGCTACACTGTTCATCCGGAAAGTGTAAGATTACGGAGATATGAAGAGTTTGTTCTGGTGGCCGGGTATGAAAAAGGATGTAGCCGATTTTGTTGCTAGATGCGAGCCTGTGTTGGTGAAGCAGAGCATCAACGACCAGGAGGACTTTTGCAGTCGTTGCCTATCCCTGAGTGGAAGTGGGAGGAGGTAACAATAGATTTTGCTATGGGTTTTCTCGATCAAGGCAAGGAACGATGCCATTTGGTGATTGTGGATTCGATTGACGAAGTCTGCTCATTTTCTTCCGATTAGGCAGACCGATCCGTGTGTCGATGGCACAGTCTATGTGAAAAAGATTGTCAGATTACACGGTGTGCCTAAGGTGATTATTTCTTATCGAGATGACGATTTACTTCAGACTTTGGAAGGTGTTCAGCAAGGTTTGGGTACGAAGTTGTATTTCAGTACAGCTTTTCATCCGCAGACTGATGGACAGTCTGAGAGGACTATTCAGGTACTGGAAGACTGTTGAGGCTGTGTGTTCTAATTTTGGAGGAAGCTGGAAGATCACATTCCTCTGATAGAGTTGCTATAATAATAATTTTCATGTCCAGTATTGTATGGCACCTATGAAGCTCTGTATGGCCGAATTGTAGAACTCCTTTGACCTGACTGAGGGTTGAGATAGGCAGGAGATGGGTGCCACTTTTGTAGATGAAATGTTAAGAAAGTTAATTTGATTAAAGAAATTGAAAGCTGCATAAACGACATCAGAAATATTAAATCAGAAAGCACAGGTTTGTTTGAATTCAAAGTTGGTGACTTTGTGTATGTCAAAGTCAGTCCTATGAAGGGTGTGAGCAGATTTGACAGAGTAAGTAAGCTCAATCCACAGTATGTTGGACTTTTGAAATCCTTGAAAGGATTGGTAATCTGCTTACAATGTTGTTATCTGATCAAATGTCTGATGTGCACAATATTTTTCACGTATTCTATTTGAAGAGTGGATTCTGATTCGATAAGAAGTTGTCTGCTGATGAAGTTTGAGATTCAGGAGAATTTGCAGTAATAAGAAGAACTTGAGAAAATTTTGGCTTTACGATACTTCGTATGTTAAGAAATAAACAGATTCCTATGGTAAAGTTCAGTGGAAGCATCGAACAGCACGAGAAGCGACTTGGGAGAAAGGAGTCTGACAATAAGGTAAGCAATCCATATTTGTTTTGACTGCGTTCGAGATTGGCAATGTCGAGGACGACATTTTCTGAAGTGGGGGAGATTGTAAAGATCACTTTGCTCCAGGATCATCCGGGACAAAGTTGGATCGCCGGGACAATCCGGTACACGGTTGTGTGAACATTGTAGAAACTGAACAGATCGTCTGGACGAAAATTTGGATCGTCTGGACGAAAATTCTCCAGAGGACAAGTCCGCCGGGGAACGTTAATTAATCTCGTCTGGACGAAATTCCTCCAGAGCAAGATCGTCCCGGGACGATCGTCGCGATCGTCCAGGACGATCAGTCTGGATATATATAGATAGATATTTTATAGAGAGAAAAGCCAGGAGAGAGAAAAACGAAGAAAAAAAAAAGTGATTTTTGTGTGCCTCTGGTCCGTTTTTCGTCCGTTATTGAAGTTAAAAAATTGACCGACTCGAGGAAAGGCACATTCCGCCTTTCTCAATTTTCAGAACGGTGAAATTTGAACGACTTTTCTGTCAGGATTTTTTTTTGTTAGCGAATTTCGTCCGTATTTTTTGATTGTTTCAGTTTTTACCCGCATAACTTTGGTATGTTTCTGAGGTGCCGAGTGTGCACATTTTGATTATTTTCTGGAGAATTTTGACCGGGGTATTTTGATTCTGCGGTATTTTCTTTCGACTGCACTTTTGGCGATGTCTAAAAATGTTGTGTAGTAGAATAAAAGTCTTATATTATTGCTGTGAATGTTCTGTGGTAATTTGGTAAAATTCTGATTCTGTCAATTTTGTGGAAATTCCTTATAATGCCGTTACGCTGCCGGATTTCCGTACGATTTCTGAAATTGTCTGGATTTGTTTTGAAATGAAGTGATGCTTATGTGCTATAAAAAGGGAGTTATAAGGGGTCAGGATCCTGTGAGATCCTGTCTGTGTCAGGAAAAATCTGAAATGAGCTCTGAAATTTGTTTATGAATACAAGTTCCGGATCCGATGATAAGTTCTGTTCTTGTGCTATAAGCACATTTGTTCTGGTGCCATGAGCACAGAGGGAGGCATAAGGGGCCAGAATCCGAGAGATTTTGATAGTGTTTTGGAAGGGAGGCATAAGGGGTCAGAATCCATTGAGATTCTGTCAGGGTCAAGGAATCTGTTCTGCTTGATCTGTTCTGACTTCTGATATGTTCTGAATTAATATGATTTCTGATTTCTGATCCATATTCTGGTTCTGATATATGATTATGTTCTATTCTGAGATGATCTGACTCTGATTTTCATACGATTCTGTCTATTCTGATATGAATTCTGATCCGATATGATTTAATCTGATTTTAAATTTTTGTACGTTCTGTTAGCTCTGATGTGATTTGATTCTGTTCTGTTCTGATATGTACGATTCTGTTCTGTTCTGATATGATCTGATTCTGATTTCCGCACGATTCTATCTGTTCTGATTTGATATATGATTCAGCTCTGATTTGATAACTAATCTGTTCTGTCTGTTCTATTCTGATTTGATTCGTTCTGTTCTATTCTGTCAGTTCTGTATTATGATTTCTGCGAATTTCTGTCTGATGTGTTTGATGTGGACTCTAAGGATTTTGATTGGAGGTTTGATGTCTTGCTGAGCTGTTGTAGCTCATCCTTATTTTCTGCGTGGTTTTCAGGTTCTGGGAAAGGGAAGGAAGTCCAGAATTAGAAGTTCAGAGTCTGATCTGTTATAGGTATTTTGTCATTTTGATTTTTGTACAGTCATGACTTTTCTGTTCTGTTTTCCTTTCTGTCTAAAAGCCATGAGCTGTATTTGTATATGATTCTTTTGGGGAAGAAAAGATAGATGATCTGTTCCGCTATATTTGATGTTATAGTAGCTCTGTGTGCGTCTGTATGTTTGGAAGAAAGTTCTGAAACAAATTCCAAAGCCAGATCCTGGAATCAGTTCAGTCAGTTTGAACTTTACCGCGACCCGATGCGAGCGGGATCCGTCCCGGTCGGGTTGGGTCGTGACACTAATCCAGAATATGGCCGATGTTAACAACCTTACCTTGGCTCGTATTGTATCTGTGCATACCTTACTCCAACTTAAGGAAGTAAGCCATCTGAGGATAGCTTTAATTGCTGATGACTCATCGGGACAAGACATTCCGACCCCATCTTCAGAAGTGCAGCAACTGATCAACGAATTTAGTGATATCACCGCCCCGGATCTGCCATCGTCATTACCTCCTCTGTGGAATCTCCAACACCAAATCGAATTCATACCCGGTGCTAGCCTGCCCAACCTCCCCCACTATCGTATGAGTCCGTGGGAACACACTATTTTAAGGGAGATTGTAGAAGAGCTATTACAAAAACACTTCATATAACCCAGCTTAAACCCTTGATCTGTTCTAGTATTGATAGTTCCAAAAAAAGATGGGCAGTGGCGTATGTGCATCGACAGTATGGCTATTAACCGGATCACTGTTAAGTACAGGTTCCCTATTCCCAGGATTAACGACCTCCTGGACAAGTTATCTGGATTGGCCATCTTCTTCAAGCTGGATTTGAGGAGCGGCTACCATCAAATCTGAATTCGACCCAGAGACGAGTGGAAGACCGCATTCAAGATGGTGGATGGGCTGTTCGAATGGAAGGTTATGCCCTTCGGGCTGTGTAATGCTCCCTCTACGTTTATGCGACTAATGCATGACATTCTTAAACCATATTTAGATAAATTCTGCATTATGTATTTTGATGACATTTTGGTGTTTAGCTATACTTTGAGGATCACATGGGCCATATAAGATCCATTTTGGAGACATTACACAGTAACCAGCTGTTCCTTAATGTGTCAAAGTGCGAATTGGGAGTCACCAACGCTAATTTCTTGGGCTTTGTCCTCACGCCGGCGGGAATCAAGACAGACCCACAGAAAGTCTCTGCCATATAGGATTGGCCGACACCTCGCTCCTTGATGGACGTGAGAAGCTTCCATGGGTTGGCCAATTACTACAGACGGTTCATCAAAAGCTTTAGTGTTATAATGGCCCCTATCACTAATTGCCTGAAGGCTTTCACTTTTTCATGATCCGCATCGCAACAGAGGAGTTTTGAACAAATAAAAAAGGCACTTAGCTCTGTACCTATGCTAGCCTTCCTCGACTTTGATATGCCATTTCAAGTGGACACCGACGCGTCTGCCATCGGCGTTGGAGCCGTCCTGTCCCAAGATGGAAGACCTGTCGAATACTTCAGTGAAAAGCTCAACGACACTCGACAGAAGTGGTCGGCATACGAGCAAGAATTGTATGCGGTTGTGAGAGCTCTCAAATAGTGGGAGCACTACTTGCTCCACAAGGATTTTTTTTTTATGTAGCGACAACCAGGCTCTCTAGTACATCAACAACCAGAAGAATATTAATAGAATGCTTGCTCGTTGGATTGTCTTTTTCCAACGATTCAGTTTCGTGATTAAGCACAAGGCGGGCCGAGCTAACCATGTGGCCGATGCACTGAGTCGGCGTTCAGCCTTGTTGACGCATCTCCAAACGGACATCACATGATTACAATTGCTGCAAGAGCTGTACGAGGAGGACAAGGATTTTGCTCAGATTTGGGGTGCTTGTAAATCTGGACAGCCACAACAGGACTTCACAAGGGATTTTTATTTAAAGGCAACAACCTGTGTGTGCTCGACTCATCGTGGAGACCTCAATTAATCAAGGAACTACATTGCAGAGGATTCTCAATTAATCAAGGATCTACATTACAGAGGATTGTCCGCTCATACAGGCAGAGATAAGACACTGGAATTGCTGCATTCTCGCTTTTACTGGCCTCATTTGCGCATAGATGTTGCAAGGTTTGTAGAAAAATGCACTGTTTGCCAAAGGTTCAAGGGCACCGTGCAAAATACCGGTCTTTACCTACCTCTTCCGGTTCCTGACTCTATTTGGGAGGATCTAACACTTGATTTTGTATTGGGATTACCATGCACGAAGCGAGGAGCCGACTCCATTATGGTCGTTGTCAATCGATTCTCCAAAATGGTGCATTTCATCGCTTGTAAAAAAACATTCGATGCCGTCAAAATTGCCTAACTCTTCTTCAAAGAGATCGTTCGACTACATGGGCTACCTCGTAGCTTGACCTCGGACCGTGATGTGAAATTTGTTAGTCACTTCTAGAGGGAACTATGGAAGAGATTGAACACTGATCTCAAGTTGAGCTCCGCATACCATCCCCAAATAGACGGCCAAACTGAGGTGGTTAATCGGACCTTAGGTAACATGTTACATTGCCTTGTTCAAGATAACCCAAAAAGGTTGGAAGAGCTCCTTAGTCATGCCGAATTTGCTTATAATTCGATGTACAATCGTTCAACAGGGTGCAACCCTTTTTAAATAGTGTATACTAAGCAGCCTAATCACCTAGTAGATCTCACCATTCTCCCTAAAGGCAGCAGACCAGTAGTACAAAAGACAATTACTCAAGCACAAGAGACTATTCACGCGGTCAAGGAGCAGCTGAAGAAGACAACAAGTAAGTATAAGCAAGATGCTGATTTACATAGGCGACACAAGGTGTTCAACACCGGAGACTTAGTGATGTTACGAATGTGGCGAGAGAGGTATCCGCAAGGAGCTTACTCCAAGCTCAGCCCCTGAAAGGTCGGACCATTCCCAATAAAACATAAAATCAATGATAACGCTTATGTAATCGACCTCCCTCCTCACATTCAGGCGCCGTCTACTTTCAATGTCGCCGACATATACATCTACCATCCGCCTGATGGTGATCGGCCAATCGATATCTCGTCGGAGTCGAGCTTCTCGGAAGCGGGAGAGGATTGATGTGGCCATCTCCTCTAGAGTGCCATGTGGGCATACCAGCCAACGCAAATACCACTACTCCTTATTTCTAGTATTCCTGCTATTTACTTTTTCAGTTAGAAAAGTACTGTCCTTTTACTAAAGTTTGTTTTCTTTTAATTAGCAGCCATCATGCCCCAGAGGGTTTGGCATATATACGTTATTACAACCAAAAGGAGGAGATAGAATATACTACAGAAGCTCTTTTCAGCTAAACGTTTACTGTTCTATTAGTTTCTTCCCTTTCAGGTTCTTCCGGTGGTATCCACTGCATCAATCTCCCATGCTTTCAGAAGAGTTTTGACGAATTAAGTTTTGAGGTAAATTTTTATAAGGCAAATTATGTTTGAAAAAGACACTACCCATAGATTTTGCCCTCATTTTTGTAATATCAAAATCTGCTCCAAGATCGTCCAGGACGATCTGGGATCGTCCTGGGATGATCAGTGGTGAAATTGCTCCAGAATTTGCCCAGATTTGTTCCAGGTGTTTTTCAGTAGGCATCGTCCGGGCCGATAGGGACATCGTCCAGGCCGATCTGCACTGTTCAAAATATCGGCCTGAAAATAGTTCTGGGAACCGTCCAGGACGATCAAATTGGTCTGATCGTCCCGGGACGATCTGGCGATCGGCCGGGCCGATCTGAGTTTTATAAAGCTGAAATCAGTCGTTTTGAAGAGAGAGAAAAATAAAAAATAAAATATCTGATTTTTCGAGAAGAGAGAAAGTCAAAAATATTTTTGGAAAAGTGGATTTTCGGGCGACGCGGAGCCGTTTTCGTCCGACGAGATTGTTCGAGAAATTGCTTTACGCAAGGTAAGGCACATTACGCCTTTCTCAATTTTCAGAACCGTCA
>NW_021319004.1:1190768-1224204 GCF_001605985.2 Dendrobium catenatum | reverse complement strand
GGTTCTGGGAAAGGGAAGGAAGTCCAGGAATATATTTTAGAGTCTGATCAGTATATGTATTGTTTTGTACCTTTTGATTTTTGTACAGTCATGGCTTTTCTGCTCTGTTTCTTTCTGTCTGAGCCATGTACTGTATTTGTAGATGATTGTTTTGAGGAAAAGAAATATATAGATGTTTTGTTCCGCTGTGTTTGATGATTCATAGTAGCTCTGTGTCTGTGTGTCTGTTTGAGTTAAATAATTTGGAAGATTCAGTTCCGAACCAAATTCCATAACCAGATCCTGGTCAGTGTGTCAGTTCGTTCCGTGTCACGACCCGGTGCGAGCGGGATCCGTCCCGGATCGGGTCGGGTCGTGACAATTTTGCTGATCTAAGTTTTGATTTCCTATAGGTGCATGACCCTATAGTAATTACCCCTCTTGATCACGAGAGAAAGAGAACTTTTGATTAAGGCTAGTTGTCAAGAAAATACGTAGAGATACATGGTACCTGACTTATAGTAGCAGCATGCATGAGTTGGTATTTGAAAATTTGATATTTAAAATTAGAAATTTCACCACGTCATACTTAAATCAGATTATGGGGGAATGATGATGAGCCCAATCAAGATCACATAATCCCATTGTCCTAAGCCATTATGGTCCCTGGTCTACTTAGTTAGAGGCGATAAATTACCTAACATGATATATAAATCCTTGTCGATAGCCCTAGGTTGCTTTGTCCAAGGGAACCTTATAGACCTGGGTAAATATTTATTTAAGAGGATAAATTTAAATCCACCTTAGCTAATAGAAGGTTTTGTGCCTCATCGATTATATGCTATTTATTCATTGCTTAATAATTTAAATCCATTAGGGAACATATGGGCTCTAACCATGACCATATTATAGTGGTGCCATTTGATAGCAAAATCACTCGATCAAAGTGTCCCGGTCGTAACAATTTACCTGTGGTTCCATTTAGCGATGGAATCTATGACGTGGTGTCATTTGGTAGTGAAACCACTAATTAGAGGACACGAGTCACATCCTTATTTGTAATATGCAAATTTAAAATGAATTATAGTGATATTCTTAACTAGATATTAGTTTTTTGTGAGTTGAAGTAGTTTTCAGATTTGTTCACATCGGCAAATTATTGTGGAGGATGAATTGATATTTTGGCTTTAAGTGTTTGATGATTTATTTCATTTTAAATATTTTAGATTCTAGAATTTTTTTATTGTTGCTTCAAATTTTTATGGGCATTTGGGAGGCATTTTTAAATATCTGTGGTCCCCTCCGATTGAGATTTATATTCAATACAACTATCGTCGAGGTATTTCATGCAAGTACAATATTGAAATATGTACTTGAGTGAAACCCGCTGCTTATTGTAAATGCATGCATGGGTATTTTTGAATGTGACTATAATGTTAAATGATATTCTTAAATAAAACTCCATTGCATCCTATCAATGCATGCAAGAGATCATTTTAAATTGTAATATTAATGCTCAGCTGACATGCTTGAATGAAACCCTTTGCATCCTACCAATGAATGCAAGATGTCATTTTGGGAATGCAATAACATTATCTAGGCGACATACTAGAATGAAATCCTCAGCATCTTGGAGGTGCATTCAAAGGAAATGATTGATGTTGTGAACAACATATCCTAAGAAGCTCTACTGACTTCAAATTGTTTCCCACAAATAATGATGGTGCTTCCATTAAATTACATCTTAAAATAAGGAAAACTATTATTAAAGATTTGCATTCCTTTAATAATTTCTTACAAGAGTTTTTGTTCATAGTAGGCTTCTGATTTCAGCTTGCATATGTATTGTCACATCATAGATCTCCTACTTATGAATGCACTGCAATCTTCTTAAATGTGCTTGTCAGAGAGTCGCTATACTGGTGTCTTATCCGGCTTGCATATGAACCCTCACTTCGTAGGTTTTCTACTTGTACATTTATTGCAATCCCCTTTAATTTATGCTTGTGTGGTGATCTTTTTAGTTGTATCATACCTACCAACCTCATTCACTGGCACTGTAGGGTGCCTATTTGCAGTAGCATAAGTTATATACAAGCTGTTGATGTTGACTGCAAGGTATTATTACATTCATCGCCTGTTACCCTCGTGTGAGATATTGTGCACATGTCCAGGTCTTCCACCATTAATTGCAAGTGCCACCATTTCAATCTATAGGTTTGTTGTTACTTGCATACAAGTTCTTCATTGTCCCTTATAGGAAATGCTATGTTATTTGCAATTGATTGGCATTGCTTGGAATTGATTGAATATCATCATTTATTATATGTGTGCACTGAAGACCCTGCTCATCACGATTCACGTGCTTGTTCATTCTAGATTGTTTAAATGACTTGAATTAGCATTTAATATTTAAATTTTTTTTATTTAACCCACTTAGTGGGACGAAGGCTTGATGTTGTTATTGTTGTTGTAATTATGTATTTTAGAATTTAGTGTCTAGTTTACTATTGTTCAATTTGATAGTCATGTTCCCTATCATTCATCTTGAATCAGGGCCTCTGTTGTTCTTTCAATTTTGTGAATTCTCAATTTGAATTTTGGGAGCACCGCAGCATATCCCTCATTTGGAGGAAATTTGAGGAGTCATTGCTTTCCTTCCATGTTAAGAAAGATGTGCACTGTTGGTGTCATATGAAACTACGGTTGTGATCTTTAATCCCACCACACTAAGAAAGTCGTGCATGGATCTTCAGGGGTACCTATTTAAAAATGCATAGTTGTTTCCTTGCAGGCACTGATGCACATATACATGTACTTAATGTTTACCCTGCCAGTCTGAGAAAAGCATGCACAAGGATTACCCCTCTTATGACAAGCGCCGCAGTGAGTTTCCTCCCATGACACTAAGAAACGAGCGCATGGTTGGTTGCTCGCCATGTTGCAAGTGCTGAAGATAGGGTTTAGACCTTTTATACCTTTGCGAAGCAACGAGGCCGTGTCTATGTTGACCGCTGCACAGTGAGTGAGCTCCGGTTTCTACTTCTAATCCAGCAAGGAAGGAACGTCGTAAAAGAAGGTTTTGGCGGCTCTAGCTAAGTGATTTGGTGAAGCCGGTTGTTGATCAATCATAATCAGTGCAGCATCTTTGAATGGGAAGAGGGATTTCAAGTGGTCGATGGTTGGGAATGCTTGATTGTGGTCGGCTAATTGATTGGAGGTCTATGGCTTAGTTTCTTCACATGAGAAGAGAGGTGGATTGTAGACACAGATGAGAACTACCGAGATGGTTGATCGATTAAGCTTTTTTTTTTGTATGGGTCAACATTGACAAATCAAATAGATAAATTCAAAGTGAAAGATTCCTATCGACAAAGAATTATCCTAAGTTAAACGAAAGTTTATCTACTTGATCATAATCGTTTTTATTTTGCCTCTTGATTTCCTTCTGTAGTATCCCACAAATAAAAGGATCAAATGATTAGGGCTTTATCTTAAACTCTAATTACTGAATCTTCAATTTACTTATTGATTGAAAATATGCTATAGAAAATGATGAAATTTGGTTGACATCATTACTTTAATAGATATATGACACCGGAGTGTTCCTTATAGTGCTCAGTGTGTAGCGTTATGTGTTTCTTTCTTTCGTATATTCATTAATCCTGTAGCCATAAGAAAACACTATAAATAATCCCTGATTGTAGGCGGGAGATAGCTTTTGGAGATTTGAAAATTAATACACTCTGTTTTAGAGTCTCGTTTCTGTATCCTGTTTGTTACAGGTGGTGATCGCATTCTAGCCAGACGAAGGAGTTCGGAGGCTGGAATTTGAAGGAAGAGGTGGTGATCGCATTCTAGCCAGACGAAGGAGTTCGGAGGCTGGAATTCGAAGGAAGAGGTATTTGCCTGTTCCTTGGGTTTGTACCGATAACTGATCTTTCATTTTATCACTGTGTCGGCGTCAAATTGGTATCAGAGCTGGCGAAGATGCCGCCTCGAAGGAATCCTCAGAGCCCGACGAGAGACGTGATCGTGGAAGATTTGCAGAGGGAAATTCAACAACTCCAACAAAGATTAGCAAGGTATGAGCAGAGAGAACCTGATCAAGAAGTCCAAGAAGAGGAAGAAGAGACGAACCCGTTTCATCAAGAATCTCACAGTGAAGATGAGGAAAGAAGAAATGTACCTGGTCGGAGGAAACCCCGCAGGGATGATGCCGGAGTAAAAATAGATTTGCCAGATTTTGATGGTCGATTAGATCCTGATGAGTTCATAAATTGGCTATACACCATAGAACGAATCATTGATTTCAAGGAAATTCCACCAGATCAGGTTGTCAAGATTGTCGCCATTAAGCTGAAGAAAAGCGCTTCTCTATGGTGGGAGAATTTAAAGCGCAGTCGAAACCGTGAGGGGCGCAGCAAAATTACAACATGGACAAAAATGAAGAAAGAGCTTCAACGCAAGTATTTACCAGAAAGATATCGCCAAGAATTGTTCCTGAAACTCCATTGATTACAGCAGAATCATCTCTCGGTTGAAAAGTATATTGCTGAATTCGAACACCTATCTCTACAATGTGATTTAGCTGAGCCTGAGGAGAACACCATGGCTCGTTTCTTGGAAGGATTGAATGCATCAATTGCCAATATTGTCCAATTACAACCATATTGGACATTACAAGATGTGTTTAACCTATCTCTAAAAGTGGAGAAACAGCAATGCCCAAACAAATGGAGTCGTGGAAAAACTACAGTTACCGAGTTGGGAGATCATCGAAGTTCATTCAAGAAATCGGAGGAAAAATCTACAGGAATGTCATCAGGGAATAAAGAATTTAGTAAAAATACAGTTGGAACACATAAGTTAGCTGGAAGTGGAGGTCTAGCCCCAAGGAAATGTTTCAAATGTCAAGGCTTTGGTCACATTGCTTCAGGGTGTCCAAATCGAAGAATTATCACTCTTATGGAGGAGGCCGATCCTGAAACAGAAGAAGATGGTGAAGCCGTGGTAGAAGGTATGTCGCAATCACCTACGACTGAAACTACGATCATTACGGCAGATGAAGGAAGTCTACTTGTTCTTCGTAGATTGTTAAGCTCACAAAAAGAAGATGTTAGTCAAAGACATAGTATTTTCCAAACTAGATGCACAGTTGGTGGAAAAGTATGTCAAATGATAATTGACAGTGGGAGTTGCGAAAATGTGGTATCAAATACCATGGTGGAAAAACTGGCACTGACTACAGAAAATCATCCCAAACCATACACTTTGTCTTGGATACAAAAAGACAATGAAGTTAAGTTAACCAAAAGGTGTCTCGTCAAATTCTCTATTGGCACTTTTGAAGAACAAGTATGGTGTGATGTAGTTCCTATGGATGCTTGTCACCTTTTGTTGGGCCGCCCATGGCAGTTCGACCGAAAAACTATCCATGATGGTGAAACGAATACTTATTCCTTCAAATACAACAACAAGAAAATTTTGTTGGCTCCCCTACAGGGGCCTCAATCTAATCAACAGAGCCCTCAACTGTTGACAAGATCATTATTCTTGAAAGCTTTCAAAGAAGCTGGAATTGGGTTTCTGTTAGTTGTTATGTTACCCAATGATTTTAGTTGCAGTGAAGCAGTAGAGGTACAAGATATATTAGACAACTATAGAGATGTTCTTACAACTGAACTACCTTCAGAACTGCCACCCGAAAGGCAGATTCAGCACGCTATTGATTTTGTACCTGGAGCAGTGATTCCTAACCGCCCAGCTTATAGGCTCCGACCGGATGAACAGATTGAACTCAAACGACAAGTCCAGGAGTTACTAGATAAAGGGTTTGTGAGACATAGCGTCAGTCCTTGTGTCGTGCCCGCCTTATTAGTTCCAAAGAAAGATGGAACTTATAGGATGTGTATTGATAGCAGATCGGTTAATAAAATTACTGTGAAGTACCGGTTTCCAATTCCATGCATTGATGATCTGTTCGACCAGTTACAAGGGTCGTCCATTTTTTCCAAACTAGATTTGAGGAGTGGTTACCATCAGATACGAATGAGACAGGGAGATGAATGGAAGACAGCATTTAAGACTCACGAAGGATTATATGAGTGGTTGGTTATGCCGTTCGGCTTGACCAATGCACCCAGTACATTCATGCGTCTCATGAACCATATATTACAACCTTTTCTTACTAAGTTTGTGATTGCCTATTTTGATGATGTCCTTATCTACAGCCGTGACCTTCAAGAGCATCGTCTGCATCTCAGACAAGTACTTGATCTCCTCCGAGAGCAACAACTGTTTGTGAATCTTGACAAATGTCAGTTTGCTGTCTCTCACATTTCTTTTCTGGGCTATGAACTTTCAGCCGAAGGATTAAAGGTGGATTTAAACAAGATTGAAGCAATTCGTAATTGGCCTACTCCCAAGTCATTCACTGATATCCGAAGGTTCCATGGTTTAGCATCATTCTACCGGAGGTTTATTCGTAATTTTAGCTCTATTGCTGCCCCAATGACAGAGCTTTTGAAAACTGACAAGTTTGAATGGGATCAACGAGCTCAAGTCAGTTTTGAAGCCTTAAAAAGTCATCTGTCCTCGGCGCCCATCCTGACTTTACCTGACTTCAATAAAGTCTTTGAGGTAGAATGTGATGCATCAAATGTGGGCATTGGAGCTGTGCTTACACAAGGTGGTCATCCAGTTGCATATTTCAGTGAAAAACTGAGTGAGACCCGACGCAAATACACAACTTATGATAAAGAATTTTATGCTATTGTCCGGGCTTTACAACATTGGAGCCATTATTTGCTTGCAAATGAATTTGTACTCTTTTCTGATCACGAAGCCCTTCGCTTCCTAAGTCATCAAAAGAAGTTGAAAGATAGACATGCTCATTGGTCGGAGTTCTTGTCAGCCTTTGATTAACGTAGTTGCTGCTGCATACGTTACAAACTAAGGTGGTGGGATTTGAAGCCATCAAGGATCTCTATCACAATGATCCTGATTTTCAGGACATTTGGAAACAATGTCAGGAAGGACCTTTCAGATTGTTCCACGTTAAAGAAGGTTATCTTTTTTATAAACAACAGATTTGTATACCCAATTGTTCACTACGGTTGGCGCTGATAGAAGAAAGTCATGCGGGTGGTCTGTCCGGGCATTTCGGAAGAGATAAAACAGTAAGTTTGTTGACTGAACATTTTTTTTGGCCTGCACTAAAAAAAAATGTAGGAAGATACGTCCGAAGTTGCATTATCTGTAAGAAAGCCAAGACTACGAGTTCTAACGCCGGACTGTATACCCCTTTACCAGTCCCCTGTTCTCCTTGGGTTGATATCAGTATTGATTTTGTTGTTGGCCTGCCCCGCACTCAAAGAAACAAAGATTCCATAATGGTGGTCGTGGATCGTTTTTCCAAAATGGTGCATTTTGTGCCGTGTACAAAGACGATCGATGCTACACACACCGCCGATCTTTTTTTTAGAGAGATCGTTCGACTTCACGGGATACCGAAGACGATTACTTCTGATCGTGATGTAAAGTTTTTGAGTCACTTCTGGAAAACTCTCTAGGGAAAATTTGGTACTCGATTACAGTTCAGCTCAGCAGCGCATCCTCAAACGGATGGCCAAACCGAGACTGTCAATCGCAGTTTAGGCAATCTCTTACGGTGCTTTGTAGGCAAGAACATTAGACAGTGGGATCTCGTGTTAGCTCAAGTGGAGTTCGCATTCAATTGTTCTGTAAATCAGGCAACGAAACGAACTCCTTTTGAAATTGCATATGGGTATAATCCTCTCTCGCCTTTGGATCTAGTACCTATTATACCCCGAGCTTCTTTTAGCGTCGATGGAGAACAACGAAGCCAGGAAATTCAACAGTTGCATAAGCAAGTCCAGGAAACCATTGCTAATCATAATCGAAAATGCCAGAAACAAGCCAATAAATCTAGACGACAGTTGGAGTTTAAAGAAGGTGATCTGGTGTGGATTTATCTACGCAAAGAACGTTTTCCCCGCGGAGCCTATGCCAAGTTAAGTCCAAAAGCTGATGGTCCTTTTCGCATCGTCAAGAAGATCAACAATAATGCCTACCAGATTGATCTCCCCGGCGATTACAATATTTCAGCTACTTTCAACGTAGCTGACTTAACGCCTCATTATGAACTTGACAGCTCTCTTACTCCGGGGGAATGACACCGGAGTGTTCCTTATAGTGCTCAGTGTGTAGCGTTATGTGTTTCTTTCTTTCGTATATTCGTTAATCCTGTAGCCATAAGAAAACACTATAAATAATCCCTGATTGTAGGCGGGAGATAGCTTTTGGAGATTTGAAAATTAATACACTCTGTTTTAGAGTCTCGTTTCTGTATCCTGTTTGTTACAGGTGGTGATCGCATTCTAGCCAGACGAAGGAGTTCGGAGGCTGGAATTCGAAGGAAGAGGTGGTGATCGCATTCTAGCCAGACGAAGGAGTTCGGAGGATGGAATTCGAAGGAAGAGGTATTTGCCTGTTCCTTGGGTTTGTACCGATAACTGATCTTTCATTTTATCACTGTGTCGGCGTCAATATAAGTAGAAAAATGTGAGTTTAAACTCCACTAAAACTTGTAACATAATCATCAATTTCTATACACAATATAAATAAAGTAAATATTTAACTAATCAACTTCTAAAACGTGTATTTTGTCTGCAAGCAACCAAATGTATGGACCTTTAGGATATTAATAATCTCTTCTAGTGGCTGCTTAAAATGGGCATCCCATGGGCATAACACTTAACCGGATAATGTTTTTATAACATAGCTTTTTATAATCCGTTCAATTTAAAATTTTAACAACTATTATATCAGTAGTTGTCATGCATTACACTCCTTTATGTAAGAATGGAAGCTTGCCAAGAAAGCTGAGCTAATACCGAACATTTGGAAACATAAAAAATTATTTACAACGAAGATAAATATCTAATACCATTGGGGATAAATTACTAATCATGGCTTCTATCAAATCTTCCAAAATACAGCACAGAATAAACAGCACTCCACTTTCACAATTTATAAGCCTCAACATTCTATATAAGGACATCAAGGAAGCAGGAAATTGCAGCAAACAACCAATGCTTCTACTTCTCCAAGCAACATCGCCACATTCTCTGTGAATCTCTCTCTTTGTGAAAAAAAATCTTGGTTTAAAAGCTCAATATTTCCTCTTTGTTGCAATAAAAATGTCCACGCTTTCAAGCTAATATATTTTTAGTAGTATAACTATTTTTGCAGCAGAGAAAATTTAAGTGTTTTCAAACTACTTAATTCCTTCTTTTGCAGCAGTCAGGTTCCTTCAAGCTGCAAAGAAGCTTCATCAAAATCATAAGAGTAGCATCTAATGTTTTGATCCTTAAATTTTCTTATATCGTTGGTTTCAGTCCTTCACCATCTTCCAGCTCTATCTTACCAACTGAAGTTTCCTAACTAAGACTTTTTAGACTTCCTTGATTCGCTATTGGAAACAAACCATCTAAGTAGTCCTTCTGGCAAACTGCAACTGCAATTTAGATCATCCTGACGAATTGATCTTAGGAGACCCATCTGAAGGTGTTAGGACTAGGCATAGACTTAGAAAAGAAGTAAACCATTCTTAATCATCAGTACAAAATGGCCCTTGCAGCCACAACAGAGGTGGTACTGGGCTCGATTTCATTTGGGATATTCTGGATAATGGCCGTCTTCCCAGCAGTCCCTTTCCTTCCAATTGGAAGAACCGCAGGCTCGCTACTCGGTGCCCTGCTCATGGTCATTTTCCATGTCATATCACCTGAACAAGCTTATTCCTCCATTGACATGCCTATTCTTAGCCTCCTATTTGGAACCATGGTTGTTAGCATTTACCTTGAGAAAGCCCACATGTTTAAGTACTTGAGTCAGCTTCTTTCCTGGAAATCCAAAGGTGGTAGAGACTTGCTTTGCAGAATCTGCATCATTTCAGCATTCTCAAGTGCTCTCTTCACAAATGACACCACCTGCATTGTTTTAACTGAGTTTGTCCTCAAGCTTGCAAAGCAAAATAACCTTCCACCAAAGCCTTTTCTGCTTGCTCTTGCCTCAAGTGCCAATATTGGTTCTACCACAACTCCCATTGGTAATCCTCAGAACTTAGTCATTGCAGTTCAGAGTAAAATCTCCTTTGGAAAATTCTTAATGGGAATCCTACCTGCAATGATTGTTGGAATATTCATAAACACAACTATTCTGTTGTGTATGTTTTGGAAATCTTTGTCATCTATGAAAGATGAAGAAGAGGCTGTTGATGAAGCAGTGGTGGATGGAGAAGTAGTATTTCATAAGTTTTCTCCTGCAAGAATGTCTCACCATTCAAATCAGAATTCTCAAGTGGAGGTTGGTGGAGATGAAGGAGAAAAGAACAACATTCAGCTTAGTGTTGTGAGAGAGACAACTTTAATGGTTGGGGCTGATGTAGAAAAGCAATTAAGCAGGAAGGCTTTGTTCTTGAAAGGGTGTGTATATTTGGTTACAATTGGGATGTTGACTGCTTTGTTGATTGGGCTTAACATGTCATGGACTGCAATTACTGCTGCACTTGCTCTCATTGTTATTGATTTCAGGGATGCTGGGCCTTGTCTTGATAAGGTAATTATAGCGATTTTATATGATTTAAAGATAATTTTAATCCTTATTTTAGCAACATGTGATTCATTCATGATTTTAGGGGCTCTTAGATTTTCATGCTATTCAAACAACAAATGATTCCATGAAGTTATAGTGCTTCTCTGAGAGTTTTCTTTTCTTTTTTTTTTTTTTTTTGGAAGTAATTTTGGTATTGTTCACCATAAGAAATCTCATAAGAATCATTTGATGAAATCATCATGCAAACATTTTTTAGTTAAGTTTAAGTCTTCTTTTTTTATTCAAATTTATTTATGGGTGACCCTAGAAGCTCACTGTTGTGATAGAACGAATTTGTCAAAAGAGAGAAGTTTTGGGATTTCATTATATTGTTGTTGGAAAGTATAGAATTTTGTGATAGAACGAATTTGTCAGAATTTAACTTTGATCCACTCTTTATAAACTTGAGTCAATATAAAATACCACAAGATAAGCAACACATAAATAAATTTTAATAGTAAGATTTAATAAGCGCTTCTTATTAAATAAGGCTTCGTTTGGGTCAGCTTTCTTATTACTTTCTAAAGTAGTTTTTTAGTATGAAATTTTTTTGATACAGAATTTTTTATATTAAAAAACAGTTTTACAAAACAATAAAAAATTATCTCATACGAAGTTTAAATCTATCTAGCCGTAGCCATCTCATTATGTAGATATATCATGATAAGCTCCAAGAATAAGATGATATCTTTAAGAATGAAAATTCTTGAATGAAGTCCATGATAACTTCATTTTGAGCTGATGAGCATTGTTATTGGGTGAACATTCTTTGACAAATTCATTCAGAAATAGAACTTTACTCAGATGATTTCAAATCAATTTCTCATGCTATTTTGAGAGGAGATTGATTTAGTAACTCCTTTAGATGATTTTCTTAATTGATGATGTCTTACTAATTCATTAACTTTGATATTGGCTTGACTAAAACAAGAAATGACTCAATTTTTATAAACTTTTTATTCACTGCCATATATTCTTACTAAAAAATTGACACAAATATGTGAAAATGCATTATATGTGTATATAAAATTTAATCCAAATTGAAGTTAGCTTAATCTGATCCAATATTTTTTGGGACATTTGGGCCAATTAAGGCTTCGTTTGGGACGGCTTTTTTATTGTTTTCTAAAACGAAATTTTAGTACAAAACTTTTTAATTTTGTACTACAACTCCATTTTAAAAAGCAATAAAAAAGCCGTCCCAAACGAAGCCTAAGGCTCCCACACACACAACACATACTCAAGCTTTAAACTCAAGTTCTCTTGATTGGTAGCCAAAGCTCCCAGCAAATAAACTATGATGAGTTACATATTGATTCAAGTGAAATATGACCTGATGGTTTTTGCTCATTAATTGGCTCCTTAAATTTGATTTGAGCTCCATTTGAATCAAAATTCAATCACATTTGAAGCAATCTTTTTCATATTCTGAGAAAAATTTATGGCACTAATTACTTTGGACAATACTTAGGCATCTACCCATGGGTAGAAAATAATCCCCTTAAAAGGAAAAAAAAAAAAAAAAAACTCAATAAGTTTCTACCAAATCTATGGCCACAAGAATTCCACCATAAAACTTAAGGTTGTAATCACATAAGATACATCGTTAATTAGAAGACTCAAATGATAATTAAGATAAAATTTTATAATACCTTACTTCAAACAAAACCTTCAACATAGCCAAACATCTCTTGAAATTTCTAATTTATCAGTATTTCTAATATTATTATGACATGTTCTTGTTCCCAAACTTGCTACAGGTTTCATATTCTCTTTTGATATTCTTCTGCGGAATGTTCATCACAGTAGAAGGATTCAACAAAACAGGAATACCTAGTGTTTTCTGGAACTTCATGGAACCACATGCAAGGATCAATCATGCTAGTGGAATGGCTGTGCTCTCTCTTGTTATACTTCTCCTATCAAACTTGGCCTCCAACACTTCTGTGTATAGACCATGCCAAAGAGACAAAGATGAGAGAGAAAAAAGATGAGAGAGAAAAAAGATGAGAGAGAAAGGAGACTAGGGAGAGAAGTTTGGGATATCATTATATTGTTGTTGGAAAGTATAGAATTTTGTGAGTCAGAATTTACCTTTGATCCACTATTTATAAACTTGAGTCAATATAAAATATACAAGATAAGCAATACATAAATAAATTTATACAATAAGATTTAATTAGTCCTTAATAAATAAGACTTGGTTTGGAATAGTTTTTTTATTAATTTATAAGTAGTTTTTTAGTACAAAATTTTTTTGAATTATAATTTTTTATATTAGAAAGCTGTTTAGAAAGCAATAAAAAGTTTTCCTATACGAAGTTTAAGGCTTCGTTTGGGACGGATTTTTTATTGCTTCTTAAAACAACTTTCTAGTTTAAAAATTAAAATTTTTATATTAGAAAACTGCTTTAAGAAGATAGAAAAAAGACGTCCCAAACAAAGCCTAAATCTAGCTAGTCGTAGCCATCTCATTATGTACATATATCATGATAAGCTCCAAAAATAGGATGATATCTTTAAGAATGAAAGTTCTTGAATGAAGTCTATGATAACTTCATTTTGAGCTGATGAGCATTGTTATTGGGTGAACATCCTTAGAAAAATTTATTCAAATATAACTTTACTAAGATGATTTCAAATAACAATTGTCAATTTCTCATGCTATGTTGAGAAGAGATTGATTTAGTAACTCCGATCCTTTAAATGATTTGCTTGATTGATAGTGACTTACTAACTAATTAACTTTGATTTTGGCTTGATTAAAACAAAGAAACGATTCAATTTTTATAAACTTTTTATTCGCTACAATAGATTCTTACTCAAAAATTGACACAAATATGTGAAAATGCATTATATGTGTATATAAAATTTAATCCAAATTGAAGTTAGCTTAATCTGATCCAACATTTGTTTTGGGATATTTGGGCCAGTTAAGGCTCACACACAACACATACGCAAGCTTCGAACCTAAGCTATCTTAGTTGGTAGCCAAAGCTCCCAGCAAACAAATCAGGATGAGTTGCATATTGATTCAAGTGAAATCTGATATGATGGTTTTTGCTCATTAATTGGCTCCTTAAATTTGATTTGAGCTCCATTTGAATCAAAATTCAATCACATTTGAAGCAATCTTTTTCATATTCTGAGAAAAATTTATGGCACTAATTACTTTGGACAATACTTAGGCATCTACCCATGGGTAGAAAATAATCCACTTAAAAGGAAAAAAAAAAAAAAAAACTCAATAAGTTTCTACCAAATCTATGGCCACAAGAATTCCACCATAAAACTTAAGGTTGTAATCACATAAGATACATCGTTAATTAGAAGACTCAAATGATAATTAAGATAAAATTTTATAATACCTTACTTCAAACAAAACCTTCAACATAGCCAAACATCTCTTGAAATTTCTAATTTATCAGTATTTCTAATATTATTATGACATGTTCTTGTTCCCAAACTTGCTACAGGTTTCATATTCTCTTTTGATATTCTTCTGCGGAATGTTCATCACAGTAGAAGGATTCAACAAAACAGGAATACCTAGTGTTTTCTGGAACTTCATGGAACCACATGCAAGGATCAATCATGCTAGTGGAATGGCTGTGCTCTCTCTTGTTATACTTCTCCTATCAAACTTGGCCTCCAACGTACCAACTGGTAATATATATGACTTTGTTAATGTTTTCTCAATTTAGTTTTGCTTTCCAAATGCACAAATTTGGCATTATTATGCTAATTTGCAATCAAATTAATTATATGTTTTGCTTTTAGCAGTATAGATGATATCATAATTGAGAGAAATTATTCTGTATGGGGTCCGGACGGGAAGAACTGTCCTGACTTGTGAGTGTACACACTGTGTACATATTTGTACACAGTGTGTATCAAATTAATATACACGCTGTGTACACTCACAGTCAGGACAATTCTTCTCGTCTGGATTCTGCACAGAATAATTTCTCCATAAACGAAGGGTTGATTGTGATCTCTATTCGATTTTCATTTAAATTCAACACTTCTAGATAAATATTTCCATCTTTTCCTGTTACATATGAACTAGAGAAAAATAAATTGGGATAGGCAGAGTCTATTGTCAGTTCAGACATTTTTCATTTTAATAGGAACCTTTTAGCATCACTGTGATCTTATTTTCAATGATTATTATTAATGTAAACTAATATTATTATTTATTTGACTCCTTTTGAGGGCATAGCTTAGTTATACTATGGAAAACAAAATGTTCAATAAGTCTGGCAATATCCTAACAAAGAGAAAAAGGGCAAAACAAAATGTTCAATAAGTCTGGCAATATCCTAACAAAGAGAAAAAGGGCAAGATGATTAAATTTTTCAAATCAAAATAAAATGGTTTAAAAATGTTTCTAAGAAAATAAGATATGGGTCTTCAAAGGAAAATTTTGGCTTTATATATATGTCTCATAAAACATGTAATTTGCTAAATATTCCTTCTATATGTTTAATCAGAGTTGAAAAAAATGTGCGGCAATATATCTTGACAGGAAAGTCGATCAGTATGGGGCTCCAAGTCCTTCGATTTGTTAAGAGATTTATGAAATATTAAATATCTGCCTAGTCCACTAATCATAAAGCATAAATATGGCATATCTTGATCAAAATTTTGGTAAGGATATCCAAAATTTTCAAAGAAATATGTTTGAAAGTTCTTTTTGGAAGACATTATCTCTAACGAGGGATAATCACTTATATTCATGAAAATATTTTTGTTTTTGGTTGAAGACATTAGTTACGCTGCGAAGCTCTCCTTTTAGAGCGGCAGCGGGTAGATAACCCTGTTTCAAAAAAAATATGAAAAAAAAGAAAACATACACAACATATTAGAATTAATTGTTTTACATATGATATTAGTTGTGCATTACAAGCTAATATTCATCTAATAAATCATTGTTTCAGTTCTCCTTCTAGGAGTCCAGGTGGCAAAATCTGCGGCGGCGATATCGTCGGCCACCGTCCCACGAGCATGGCTCATTCTGGCTTGGGTTAGTACTGTGGCAGGCAACCTATCACTTCTTGGTTCAGCTGCAAATCTTATAGTCTGTGAGCAAGCAAGAAGATCACAGTTATATGGTTACACACTCTCATTTTGGAGTCATCTTGTTTTTGGACTTCCATCAACTCTCATCATCACAGCTGTCGGCCTCCCTCTCATCAACTGTTAAATATTACTCTGCTAGTTCTACTTTTGTGAAGCGAAGATGAATAATTTTGGATAATTTGTAACATATTTGTATTTGAGCCTTTTTTTATTAAATATTATATAATATAATTAAATATATTAATTCTCTAAAGTGAGGTATTCTATTTCACTATTTGGATCATAGAAATTCTTAAGCAAACTATGCAGAAGAAGCAAATAGAAAATGGATACTGAACAAACAGAGAATACTCATAAAGCAAATACTATTCTTCATTACTTCTTCCTGAACTAAAATCAGGGTATATATATGACTAGCAGATGCAACCAACATACATCTTTTACAATCAAAAGGACAAAACGACAAAAAGTGAAACTATAGTACTAACAGAAAGGGAAATGCAGCAACTAATCAAAACAAAAATAATAAGGAAATAACAAAATAATAATAATAATAAAGTAATGGTAAGATAGTCTTGAAGCGAAACATAGCTATGATGCTCCGCATCATATCTCCCTAGCCGAGGAAGAGCTATTATGCAGCAGTGAAGCAGTAGTTGGAGCCTCATCGGGTGGATAGTATGGAATTATGTTCGCCACATTTAAGATAGAGAATTAATGTATTAAATTTGGTGGGCAAATCGACAATATAAGCATGCATTGTCATTAATCTTAATCAAAATGGGTATATGACCAACCATCTGCCTGCTAATTTTAGAATATGTACCAGGTGTAAGTCTCCCGACAAGAAAAAACTGCTCACGCTTGTGCTGATCTGCAGCTTGTTTATATTTACTGTTGGAGGATGCTATCCTGTTGTGAACATCAGTAAGCATGGTGTAAAATTGGTATGCTAATGACACAGCAGTTATACTCTTGCATTTGGGAAGCATAACAACATCTATAGTGTGATTAGGCAACTTAGTATAAACTATACTAACGGGGCACTTACTTGCATAATGATTAGACATAGTATTAGCAGCGAATTCAGCTTGTCGTAAAAGATCATTCCAAAAGTTCATATGCTCTTGCACCAAGCAACATAACATATTACCAAAAGTGCTATTGATGAATTCAGTTTGGCCGTCAGTTTGTTGTGGTAGGCCGAGCTCAATTGAATATTTGTATGTAAATGCTTCCATAATTCACAACATAAATGGCTAATAAATTTAACTCCATCAACGATGTAAGGCTCCTTAGAATGCCATGAAGCCGCACAGTCTCCCTAAAAAATAATTTGACAATATTAAGAGCATCAAACATTTTTTCAAGCAATAAAGTGTACCATTTTCAAAAGTTTTTCAACCACCACCATGATTAAGTCATTGCCCTATTTAGTGCGAGGTAAACCCAGGACGAAATCTAAACTCACATCTTCCCAAATTGTATTAGGTACAGATAATGGAAGATACAAACCAGTATTTTGGTTGCGTCTTTGTAATTTTGGCAAATGCTACAACGTTCAACAAAGCGTGTTTCATCTTTGTGCGGTTGTGACCAATAAATTTGAGTTTGCAGCTGTGCAATCGTATTATTGCATCCAAGATGATCAGATAATCCACAACTATCAAATTTCTTGATAATTTGATGGCGATAAAATGAATTTGGTATGCATAATAGATTTTTTTTAAAAGGTACCATGGCGAATAGAAAATTCACATGTATAACTGTCATGGAGACATGCTTGCCAAATGTTCTGGAAGTCCTTATTATTGGAATAGAGCTCCTTGAGGCATTCCATACCTGCTAGCTCTATTTGAAGTTGAATGAGGAGCGCGTTACAATGTCTAAGTGCATCAGCCACTATATTTTCAACACTAATTTTGTGCTTCAGAACAAAAGTGAATCACTATAAATACAATATCTAATGGGTGTGCATGCAATTAATAGTTTTTTGACTATTAATTTATTGTAATGCCTTATGATAACTCCATAAAACAAATTCTTGATGCAATAGATAATTCTCCTAATACTTTAGCGCACGCACCATGGCATATAACCCCTGTTTATATATGGTCCATTGTTTCTGAGTATCACACAAATTTTCACTAAGGAATTCTATGGGTCGCCCTTCTTGATTTAAGATAGCTCTAATTCCAATTGAAGAAGCATCTGTATGTACATGAAAGGTATTGTTAAAACCAAAAGTGTAAGAATTGAGGTAGTAGAAAGCATGGTTTTGATAGCCTCAAAACAACGTTGTTGGTCTTTAGTCCATAGAAAATGCTTCCATTTTAAGTAGTCCGTGATTGGAACCATGATCACACTAAATCTTTTAATGAATCTATGATAAAAATTAGCCAAATTGTGGAAGCTTCTAATGTCAGACAAATATTTTGGTACTAACCAATTGACGATGGCTGCTGTTTTCTTCTGATCAACTAGAATTCCTTTAGATAAAATGAGAAAACTCATAAATGAAACACAATAAATACCAAATAGGAGTTTGAATTGATTTAAATATAGTTTTTTTCTATTTAAATGTTTCAAAAAGAGCTATTAGATACTTGATGTGATCACTCAAATTCAAACTATAGACATGGATATCATCAAAGTAGGAACACATAACTTATTGAGGAAATGTTTTAAAACTCCATTCATCATCTCATGAATGTGGATGGGGAATTACAAAGTCCAAATTGTAAGACTGTCAATTCAAATAATCCTTGGGGAGTTATAAAAGCAGTCTTCCATGCATCTCTAGGATTAATCTTAATATGGTGATATCCATTATGAAGATCGATCTTTGATAAAATTGTAGAACTAACTAATTTTTCCAATAACTCTTCCACCCTTGGAATAGGAAATCTAAATTTTATAGTAATTTTATTAATTGCTCAGCTTTCCATACACATCCACCAATTACAATATTTTTTTGGCTCTAGTAATGCAGTCACTGCGCAAGAGCATAAGCCCGTTTGAATCAGTTATTTTTTCCAACAATTCATCAATAATTTTTTACATTATAGTTTTCTCCTATGGAATCATACGATAGTATGGAATGTTTGGTAATATCGATCTCAGAATAAAATCAATTTGGTGTTGAAGCACTCTTAGTGATGGTAAAGAGAATGGTGGTGTTTTTGGTAGTATATCTGGAAATTTTTGAATAAGTTTTGTCACTGCTACTGGAATGTTCATATGATCATTGTTTTCAGCTTGCTCTTTCACAATTAAAGCTAACATGATAGAAGTTTCCTTCCGGACATTCAAAAGTGTTGGTCCCATGATTATTTGCATTACATATTTTTCCTTAGGATTCACATGGCTGTCTATTGGTTGATATAAAAGTTTCAATAGCCTACCTTCCCATTCCAGTGAATAAGTGTTAGACCTTCCATCATAAATAGCGCCCACGTCGAATTGCCATGGTCTCCCCAATATCAAATAACATACATCCATGTCTACCACATCACACTAAACCTCACCTATATATTGTTTCCCTATGAAAAATGTGAGGCGACACATCTCTAAAACTAAAATATCTATGGCTTTTTTTACACAACTTATTTTGTAATGTTGGGATTTTTTTTGTAGTTTTTAATTGCAATGCTTAAACCATAGATTGGGACACCACATTTTCTGTGCAACCATTATCAATCAATAATTGATAAACCTTGCCATTAACTGTGCACTTAGTTCAAAAGATTGTATTACATTATGAATTAGTTAGTTGTTTAGGAGCCAACAATTTTTTTTTTCTAGGACGCAAATAAGCTACTCCCCCTCATCCCCAATCATATATTTCGCTTCTACTTCTTTGTCATTTTCATAGTTTTCTAGTTCATCTTTAGCCTCAGCTTCTAGCAACTAAATTTGTTGCCTCCATGGACACTCATTTGATTTATGACCAAGATGGAAGCAATGAAAACATTTGATTGTAGGAGGTTTATCATACTAATTTTTCCTCAGCTGAGTCTTGGATTTTTGTTATCCTTTGGGGTCCGTGGGAGCAGAAATTACTGTGTTCTATGTGATTGAACTTGGCTGGGTCAGCATCTATTTGGAGATTTTTAGAGGAGTTTTAAGGGCATCAAGAGGTGATTCTAAATACATAATGCAGAAAGATTGGATTTGAGAATGCTTGGCTGGTAGAATTTCAGCTTTTAGTGCAAAATTAACTGTCTGATACAATGTCTATACAAAACGAAGCACTAATTTATATTGAATGGAATCTCACTTAAACCACCATTATATCTAGAAACTAGCTAATTTGTGATTTCCTTCATATTATTGCATGCACGCAAATGGTAAAATTCTTCAGTATAATTGCTAACAGATCAACTTTCTTGTGTACAATGCTGATACTTAAGATATAACATTTGCTCAAAGTCTATGAGAGTGGAGAAGCTACTTCAATATATACTAGCTTCGAACCTTCCCCTAGCTTTCACGCCTTCTACATTGTAAGAATTGAAGCTACTAGGCTCTAACTCTTCCCTTGAGTTGACATGCAACATACATAACTTGTTTTTCTAGTTCTATTTACATGTATTCAAATAACGCTTCAATAGCATGTTTCCAGTCTAAATAATCTTCGATGTATAATCGACCATCAAATAATGGTATATCCATCTTCAATCGAAAGTCACCTCTAGGCTACTCATGGAGACCATGTCTCAGATTTCGCGGTTAATCACATTCGCTCTCAGACTCAGAAAGATTTTCTGGATAAAAATTGCCTACCTATTCTTTTGAATAAGTAACTTCTGATGCTATGTGATCTCGTCTGTGATCTAGACCTAGATCCCATCTACATCTGGCAGCAGGTATAGGTGCCTGCATTGTCAATTGAGTTGTTTGATGCTATTCTAACTCTATTTTAATGGATTAAAACTCTCACCTCACTTCAACAGAGAGTGAGTACTATATAGTGTGTGTCACATAGGGCTTCTAGACTGTGATCATCGTCACCAGTCCCACGCTTGCTGCATTTTGGCATGCTGCCAAGCTTTGATACTAAACTGAAGCAAACTATGCAGAAGAAGCAAATAAAAAACAGATACAGAACAAATATAGAATACTAGACTCAAACTCTATTCTTCATTACCTCTTCATGAACAAAAATTAGGGTATATATATGACTAGCAGGTGCAGCCAACATATTCCTTTTTCCAACCAAAAGGACAATGGAAAAAAGTGAAAGTATAATACTAACATAAAGGAAAATGTGTCAACTAATCAAAACATAAATAATAAAGAAAATAACGATAAGACAATAATAAAGTGATGGTAAGATAGTCTTGAAGCAAAGCATAACTAAGATGATCTGCATCAAATTCTTGTTTGTTTCTTATCAAGAATAAATTTCAATGGAAAGCACATATCTAAAAGTAATTAAGAACACATTATGAACTTTTAAATTTCTTGAATAAGGTTTTGAATAACCTTAAGAATAGGGAAAATTTTTAAAAGGATCATGCTTTAGAATTGTATTAGCAAAATAAACGAAGTAGAAATTAAATTTAAAAATATCATACTAGCTATGGCTGTTGGTGTTTTCTAATAAAATGCAAAATGACAGTTTGCGTTTTCTATTAAAGTGCAATTGATAATTGCGTTTTCAGCAGCTTTGTTTGTTTGATCGTTTTTTTGCCTTTTCCGGTTTTTGGAAACGGAGGATTTTTTTTTTTGTGTTGTTTGGTTCTTCAAATCACGTTCCCAATAACTCCTTTTTTTTCATTTTTCTGCAGTTTTGAGAAAGCTTTTTATATATGCTTCTCCGTTACAAAACTCCATTTTCTAAACTAATGTTTTTTAAAACTGTCTTTTACAAAAACACTAAAAAAACAAACGAAGCCAAAATCGTTTTCGGTGAAGAAGGCAAAGGTTTTTTTGTGTTTTCAATAAAAATAAAAAAGTTTGACGGAAGAGAGAAATGGAGAGTGATAAACTTTTAAATTTTTAATATTTAATTTTTAACTTAGAAAAATAAAATACTTTATTACAAGACGATTAACTTCAAAAAAGAAAATACTTTAAATATTATTAAAATTGAATTGATATATTTAATATATTTAATAATATTTAATAGTATCAGATATAATTTAATAATAATTTAATATGATTTAATATATTTAATAATATTGGTTTGATATAATTTAATAAAATTAAATTTAATATAAAATTTGTTATATTTAATAATATAAAATATTAAATTTACTTTATGATATATTTAATAAAATTTAAAATTTAATATACTTTATAATATTTAATATTTAATAATATATTTAAAAATTCAAAAATTAGATATGAATTCACTAATCGGATATAATTTAATAATCTATTTAAAAATTAATTAGATATGAATTAAAAATTAAATAGATATGAATTTACTAAACATGTATAATTTAATAATATATTTAATATGATTTCATATATAAATGTTCAGTTTGCTAAATCTTAATTTTGCACTTCTTTTATTTAGGGAACTAAATTGTGTTTTCTTAAATATAATTGTTTAAATTTGCACAAATATTAACTTTAAATAATTGAATATCTACTTTCACATAATATAAATTTTAATTCAGGAAATTTAGCTCTATTTGCGCCCCGAATTGCATTCTTCTTCAAACTAATATTAAGCTCACAATAAACAGCTAGAGAGGAATCATGAAGATGTTAAAAATTTTATGTTGACCTATTAGTTAATTAAAGATATCTCCTCATAGGCGAATTATTACGTCCGGTCCGATATCAGACATCCGGACATCCAATTCAGACGCATCACATCACCCAAATATACTGAGACCCGATGTATTTGGGTGACATAGCGCACCTGAATTGATGTCCGGACAAATTCGAATACTGAACGTAATAATTTGCCCTTCTCATGACCTTTACTTTCTGTGACTCATCGTACCACAGCTACGTACAGTAATCTACTTCTCTCTTTTTGACTTTCGCTACTTAGGACAACAATCAAAGGCCTGATTTGTAATTTTTTTTTGGGTTGACAGCAAATAATTTTGCAATTTCTTTAATTTCTATAATGTGATAAGTAGCAGTGAAAGTTTATTATTCTACCTCAAGGAAGCAAGCAGTGTTGCCTAGGTTTCAAATTGCAGCACAGTAGTGGAACAGTAGCTCTATAAAGCTACATCTAGATGATTTTCAGGATTTAGGTGGGCTACAGTAGTTAAAAGCTACAACTTTTAGCAACAGTACTAGGAAATGGAAAACAAGGCTGATATAATTCAAAGGGGAGAAAAAAAAAAGAAAATAGACAATGATTTTTGGAGAGATTTTTGAGTGACTCTCCTTGGCCTATTGGTTAAGAGCTTAGACTTCCAACTAAGAGGTCCAAGATTCGAGTCTATGTGTATGCGTTGTGTGTGTGAGTTTGCCTTAATTGGCCTAAATGTCACAAAAAAAAAAAAAATAAACCAAAAAAAAAAAAAAAAAAAAAAAAAATTACGCTTGAATTAAAGTCATTAAGCAGGCACAAATGCAACTACACCACCAACAACAAGCCTTTATTCCACTATGGGGGCGTCCTAATAAGAATTTAATTCTCATTTAAATATAGTAAAAATAGTTTATTTATAATACATTCTAAGCAAGTCTTTTAAGGTGTACCTCTAACTTTTTTAATATAGGCTGGATATAATATATCTATTCTCCTAACAAGTCATCGGAAGGTTGATGTTTCATGTTACCAAATCATCTATAGTGACTCTCTAATCTTAGTTTCTAGTAGAGCTACTCCAACCTTTTTACATATAGTGTTTATTGTTATTTATAATACAAAAAACTCTTTACCTTTCTTCCTTTGAATATGAAAATAAGTGTCCAACTTTGATTCATTCCCTATTTTATAAAATCCTGATTCAATCTTTGCCAGCAAACCCTTATAAGTCTAAAGACGTTTCTTCACCACCTTAATCTGAGTGTTTTCTCAAGATTTATCTTGAGATGAAATTAACCATAGAGGATTATTTTTATGGAAAACCTAAAACCCAGTAAGAAAATAAACCCTACTTTTGTTAGTTAAATTAGAAGAAAAATCTATGGACATAGATAAATATTTTATCCATTATTTATTTTATTTTCAAAATGATAGTTGAATATCATTTTGTCTTTTGAGATGAATAGTATATTCGTTATGTTGAGTTTGATTATAAAAATAAATTCTATTTTTATTTTCAAATTGATAGTGAAATATACTTTTATCTTTAGGGATGGTATGTTATGAGTTATACAATTTTGAGTATAGAAATATAGATCGAAATCTAGTGGCACAATATATTTATTCATAGAGGTTTATAAAAGGAAAGCACTAAGTTAGGGTTAATTGGGCCAAAAGGGTAGAACCCTTCCAAGGCTTGACTTAGCCCAAAAAATAGGACTAAGAACAAGTATTTCTCAAATTGATAAACATTTTATTTGGCGTAAATTCCTCATAAGCTTTCATGATGTAGGGTGGGTTGGGTATTATAATCTCATCATATTCTATGTTTGAAAATGGGCACTCATGTCCACCACCGTTCTTATCCTCCATCATATTTTTGCTTATGAGTGCTTGATGTTCAACACAATAAAAGACTCTAATTATTTATTTAGCAAAAACTTTTTATAAGCTAAATTAAAATTTAGACAAAACATGTGTGTATGTAGCTCATAATTGATGTAGACATGTTGATGAGCCATATGGTGAGGGGCAAAATGTGAATATAGTGAATTTTAATATGAAGACTCATAATGTCAGGCTTATTTCTATTTTAAATTACGCCCAAAAGACCAACAATATTTATATTACTTTTTTAGGCACATCATAGAACCGTGCTACACTATGAACATTATGCTATTATAGTTGCTTAACTAATTTGGCAAGCTTACATATTTGGTTTAAACTATTATTTAGTTTTTTTTTAAACTTTTTTTTATATTATCATGTGACTGGCTTGCATTTTCATTAAGAATTAACTTTTTTATCCTAATATGAATGAATACTCATGGATGTTATTACTAGACATTTGTATGGGGATGTACCCTAATGTATGCTCTTTGCTGATGATATTCTTATCGTAGATAAGACTAGAGAGAGAGTTGAAGGTAAACATGAATTATGGAGATCAACCTTAGAGTTTAAAGGTTTTAATTTTAGTTGATAAAAAATCGAATACATTGAGTGTAATTTTAGTAATAGATCTAATGGGGGATTATGACTTTGGACAATCAAGTCATTAGTAAGAGTACATTTTTTTAGATAATATTAAGTCTATTATTAAGAGTGATTGTGATAGATTGAGATATTATTAGTAGAATTTAAGTTGGATGGTTAAAGTAGAGGGATACATAGGGTAATTAGTATGATAGGAAAGTACCTCAAACTTAAGCCAAAATTCTATAAGATTGTGGTGAGACCTGCAATGCTTTATGGTGCAGAATGTTAGCCATCATAGGAGAGGAATAAAATTAAGTTAATTGTTGTAGAGATGAGATGCTTAGGTGGATGAATTGTTTCAATCTTATCGACAGAATGTGAAATACATATATACGTGAAAAGGTTGGAGTAGCTCTAATGGTAGATAAATAAGATTAGAGAGAGTCTCCTTAAATGGTTTGGCCACATAACCTCCTAATGGCTCAATTAGGAGAGTAGATGTATTAGATTTGACCTATGTTAAGAAAGGAAGAGTTAGACTTAAAAAAATTTGATTAGAAAATATAAAAAAATGACTTTTTTTGTTATATTTAAATGAGAATTTGACTCTTAATTTAACACAATGGATAAAAAAGATTCATGTAGCTGATCCCACATAGTGGGATAAAGGCTTGATGTTATTGTATCCTAATATGAATGCAATCTCATACTAATCAAATGAATCACTTTTATATAAAATTAATGTATGTGTTCTCTCTAAGCTAGTGATTTTATGAAAAATCATCCATTTATTATTATGATCTATAATTATAATAATTAACTTCCTTTTCCATAACAGTGTGGTAGATTGAGATTAATAAATGAATTAATTAGGTCAATATATACATGTTCAAGACTTGCGAGTCAAGAGTATATAATTATATTAGCTCTCTTATTACTAAAAACAAATAAATTTTGATAATAATTTATATTTCATGCCCACATGCATGGTCCAAATTTTTAATTTTGACTTCTTTATAAATATAAAAATCAACTCTATCTAATATTTGCATTCAAACTTTAGTGTCATGGATTTTAAACCTTTTAGTGGGTTTAAATGGTTTTTCCATCCAAGTGAGATTGTAAGAAAAGTTCCAATCTTTCTTAATCTCCTTAAGTTTAAGTTATAAGTTCCATATTATCATTTACATAAGATTTAAGAGTTTTAAAATACAAAAACATGGAAGTAAATACCAAATAAACATCTTATAATATGATCATATTTTTAAAGTTTAGCCTAGAGCTGTCAAAATTGGGTCACGGGTCGGATTTGCATTCAACTTGAAACTAACCCGATGGAAGTTGACCCAACCTGAACTCGACCCGTTTTTGTAAACGAGTCAAGTATTTTAACATGAACCTGACCCATTTTTCCAAACAGGTCAAATTCGAGAACCCGATCCCGCCAGGTTTCTGAAACGGGTTGACTCTAATCCTAAATTTTTTTTGTCAGAGTTCGAGTCAGATTTTTGGGTCGGGTCAAATACTAGTTTAGCCTAAAGAAACTGATGGAATAAGTATTGAATATATTGACTGAGCTTTTTTGCTTCTAGACAGTACAATCACCGATTCACCAACAAATCAAAAGATAAATGTATGTATTCCCCTATTCCTATTAAACTCATTTGATAGGCATGCCTTTTTTCTCCTCTCAAGATGATATATTTCCTTTCATCTTATGTCATTTCTTACAAATCCTGCAAAGTTTCGGCCATTCCGTTGAAGAATGTTCTCCTCGACATCTTCATCAAGGACTAGTATTCTTCAATATCCTCTTTCTCAAGTCCGATTAAGATTTTGTGTTAGTGAAAATAAAATAGATATAATCCAATTTTCACTTATTTATAGGTTTAGGTCAAGACTAAAAGCTTCAAAATTCATTGCATTATAAAAAATGCTTGATATTGCTTGTTTAAAAAGGAATTAAGCTTTTTTTGCTTACAACAACACTATTGCTTAGCGAATTCATAAAAGTTTTCTTTTTGGGAATGTGGGTATCTACCCGCTGCCACTCCAAAGGAAGCGCTTGACGGCATAACTAATCCCTCACCGGAACATAGATGGGCCACCCCAATATATGAATGGCCCACCAATCACCCTAAACGTCGGTGGGTATTTCACATTGAAATTTAGTTCAATGGAATGAATCTATTCCTGAGTCCTCTTGGATAACTCTGTTACTTTAATAAGTACTTGTAATCCACATGAATGGTTATTACAGTTTGTCAACTTCATTTAATGAATTCCATAGGATAGAAGCAATTTTTTTGTCTCTGTATGGATGAGAATCATGAGATTGGTCTTTAAATAACCCAATATATATTAGATGTCGATGGATTGCCGTGGTCCAAACAATTATAGATGTATAAGTATACGTAATGACCAACTTTGAATTTTACGCAACTGTTACTTCCTAGTTAAACTTGACAAATCATAAAGTTTTTAGTTATAATAAATTCAATAATCATCATCTCCTTGAGCTAAATTCAACCATCGTTGCCCAACAAAGATTCGCTGACGATTATCACAAGACAACCGTCACTTTACCACCATCGTCCGACTATCTTGATCTTTAAACCGCTATTGCTCAAATACTTTTTGCGAACAACAATGAAGCCTGCCAACATTGCTGCTCGTCGTTTCCAGTAGTGACGACATATGACATTTCTTGTAATTTCGATATATGTTGTCAACGCCCTGACGTCAACATTGATGTCTATAATGTCAATAAATGGTATAAACGTATAATATCACTTACAAGGTTGATATACGTTATTGGCATCAATGCCAACATCAGCCGACTTTATTGTATGTTGAAGCCAACAACATCAACGTTGATCGTCGCCAACAAAACCGATGCAAAGTCATCAAAAAACACATTTTGATTTCCAATATCAACATCAAGATAATAATATACTCTTCTCATTCAAATAAAATGATTAAAATTTGCATCAACTGTTAAATCAGTCAAAATAAAAAAATATTAATGATGTTCCTATCAGACTTAGTTGAAATATGACTTAAAAAAATAAAGATCCTAAGCTCCAACTTTGATTTCCATTGATGCCAATTTAAAGTTGCACCAGCTTTTGGTGGAGGAGCATTTAATAGCTAGCTATAGTTGGTGGCGAGTGCTTGAGCCTGTGAACTTGTTAATGCTCAATAACTGCGGTCCTGTTGGCCACTTTATTAGATGGGAGAGAAGGAATACAAACAAACAGCTTTACAGTTATACTAATTGATATATCAACTAGTTCGATATTAAATTCTTTTTTAATGTGTTTTCTTCTTATTTCGCAGCACAAACAAATTGGTTTTTATTTTTTTTTTTAATTTTTGTTTTCTTATTTGTTGCTAATACTAAAAGAAAGATCATTGCATTAGTAGAACAATTTGAATATTATTTAAATAATATTTTGCTAATATTTTTAACTATCTACCTAGGGGTGTCAATTCGGGTCAGCGGGTTGGGTTCGGGTCGAACCCGGAACTGTTCGGGTCAACCCGAACCCGACCCGACACGAATGACCCGAAGTTGACCTAAAATTGCTAATTTTCGGGTCAAAATCGGGTCAATATTTGATTTTCGTGTCAAAATCGGGTCAAAAACGAGTAAATGTCGAGTTCTCGGGTCAAATATGAGTTTTCGTGTCACTTTCGATTCAATTTCGGGTTGTTGGGTCAACCCGAACCCGACCCAATTTTTAAAACGGGTTGATTTGTTAAACCCGACCCGTTTCGAATTCGGTCGTATTCTTTATTAAAATTATGAAACAGTTACGAGAGAATGATTACATAAAAAGAAGTAAGAAAAACTTATAATTCTTGAGAAAATAAGCAATAAGTTTAAAAACATCTAAGTAATAGACAGAAGAATCTAAACCACAAACTAAGGGACTCAGAATGACAATAAACTCATCCGAAACGACAGAAATAAAATTCAGAAGAGGGCCCAATCCTTTGAAGAGTTGGAAACAACTAGCAAGAAAAACTTCTGGCAGCTGAGCCTGCCATCAAATTGACAACAAACTTGATTAAAAAAGGACAAATCCCTAGGTTGCTGAATAACACTACAGGAAAATCGTATATTACGGATAGATTTTCCGACATATTTATGACGGACTTTTTCCTGCGAATTTTCCGACGGCTTTCTGGCGTATTCGTTGAGATGTTTCCGACTAATTCTTTGACAGATTTTCCGCCGGATTTTTGATGGATTTTCTGGCGGATTTATTTCTGAAGGATTTTCCGGTGGTATTTCTGACGAAAATTAATAAATTTTGAAAAAAATCATAGATTCACAATTTAAATAATCAATAATTTTATAGTTATTTTAATTAATTATTAATTTAATAGTTTATTTTAATTAAATATTAATTTAATAATTTAATTTAATTAAGTGTTAATTTTATATCTTATTTTGACTATTAATTTTAAAAAGATAATAAATCTTAATTAATTATTCTAATGGGTATAAGAAACTTTAGATAATTTTAACAGTTATATATTATAAATATAAAATGATAGCAAATTTGACAATTTTACGCGAGTGGCATAATGGTCAGGCAGGTTGAGCAATCGCGGGCGGGTCACGCGGTCACACGGGTCGGCGGGAACTTCGCCGACCGGGTTACATGGGTCGGCGCGAACTTGACAGGATGGGCCACGCGGCTTGGTGGGAGCTTGGTTGGGCGGGCGGGTCATGCATGATTTTTTTTTTTAGTGTAACGACCATCCAAAAATACAACAGGATGCCGGACTAACCTTCCAAGGAGTACAATCAAGTTAAACAAATTCATCATAGTGCCTAATCCCAACCACCTAGTTAATAAACATCTTCTCAAGCCATCCAAATAGAAGACCAAAAAATTCACCAATCCAATCAAAAGAATGGATATATAAAAAGGAGAAAATTCCAGCAGAAAACAACCTAAAACCTAACACCTCCAAAAAAAATCCTAATATATATTTGTTGCA
This sequence comes from Dendrobium catenatum, assembly GCF_001605985.2. Lineage (NCBI taxonomy): Eukaryota > Viridiplantae > Streptophyta > Magnoliopsida > Asparagales > Orchidaceae > Dendrobium > Dendrobium catenatum. The sequence goes on along the minus strand of NW_021319004.1, from coordinate 1,194,242 downwards.
TCTTGTAGTATTTACAGCGGTAGAGAAATATAAAATTTAATGTCTTAGCGTTGTACAAAGATCCAGCACACACACAGATAAAAAGAGAGGGTGCATCATTCACTGGAGACACCAATATTTTTATGTGGAAAACCCTGAAAAATGGGGAAAAACCGCTGGCCTAGCCCAGTTTGAATGAATCCACTAGTATTGCAGTTGATTACAAATGAGGCTCTTCCTTGGGGGAAGGCTTTAGCTTGATGTGTATCTTATAGAGTACATTACTTGATGGGAATAAAAAGAATCACTGCTGATATGTTTGTTTGGTCGGAAGGACTGTAGTCGGTGGGTGACATAAGCCGAAAGGACTGTAGTCGGCGGACGACAGAGGTTGAAAGGACTATAGTCGGTGGGCGACGTAAGTCAGAAGGACCATAATCGGCGGGCGATGGAGGTCAGAAGGACTGTAGTCTGAAGACGGAGGTCAGAAGGATGGCGTCAGATAGAAGTCGAATAATGGATAGAAATCCAACATCAGATAGATGTCCGGCAAAAATCCGACAGCAGGAAGAAGTCCGACATCGGGTAGAAATCTGGCGACGAGCGGAGGTCTGGTGTCAGGAAGAAGTCTGACATTAGTCTGCGACCGAGGAGAACTCCGACGTTAAATGGTATTCGGGCAGAACTCCGGCGTCACTTGGAGTTCGGGTGAAACTCCGGCGTCACTTGGAGGTCGGGAGGAATTCCGTCGTCACTTGGAGGTCGGGCCGAATTCTGGCGTCACTTTAAAGTAGGGCGGAATTCCGGAATCACTTGGAGGTCGAGCGGAATTTTGGCGTTACTTGAAAGTCGGCAGAACTCCAGCGTCGGTCGAGGAGGAGTTTCTTCCATCCTATTCTTCTCTTCTCTTCTCTGCTTCCTCCTTCTTTCTTGCTTGGGTCTTCCTCTCCTCTTAAGAGAAGTTATGGGATATTTATAGTTTTCTGAGAGTGGCATGACCTGTAAATAGGAGGAGAATCAAGGGCAAATGGGGAGTGGATTGGATGGGCGTCTGATATTGAATCCCTTGATCGTGGACCATTCATAAGACATTTAAAGGTCTTAATGATATCAGAATTCAGAAATCTTAGGCTCGTTGGATTTGTCTCGTCAAGCCGCTCGATTCGACTATAAGCATGTCATATTTAGAAACTGTTCAATAATCCAAATTATGGATTGAACCTTCCGAATGTGCTTCGGGTCTTCGATTTGGACCCATTTGGGCTCGGATCGAGTTTAGTTTGGTGTTGTTGGGTTTGTGATGCAGAGCATTCGTATATGAGCCTTTGGTGCATTATAGATAAGTGGCATTATAGTTAATTAACTTTTCTTTAATAATACTAGTTTTATTACTTACTGCTTAGTTGGTTAGTGGGCATGTGCTCCACTATACTTTTACTTTAGTTAGTTATTTTGCTTTTCAATACTTTCCATGTGTAGTGCTGTTAGTGGTAAAGCCAAGAAGATAGAAATAGGAATGTGACCGGAGAAGAGATATTGAAGAATATTATAGAAAAGTTTGCTACTGTTGCATTGCTTCTTGCAATTCGGGTTTTCCTCTGTTTTTCATCCTTTGCAGGTATTCTCCGGTGATCGCCTGAGGAGCTTTGTCGGAGCATCGGCATCATATTGGTATCAGAGCAAGGATGGCGAAGGGAGTAATCGGGTGGCTACCAATGAAGAACACAGCTTTGGAGAGCTTTGGGCTGGACATACCAAGCTGGTGAGACGGACGAAAGAAATGGCGGAAGATATGCACCGTGTCACGACCCAACTCGACCGGGACGTATCCCGCTCGCATCGGGTCGTGAGCCGGATTCAAACTGACTGAACTGATTCCAGGATCTGGCTTTGGAATTTGTTTCATAACTTTCTTCCAAACATACAGACAGAAACAGACAAACAGAGCTTGCTATAAACATCAAATGCAGCGGAACAGATCATCTATCTTTTTCTTCCTCAAAAGAATCATATACAAATACAGCTCATGGCTTTCAGACAGAAAGAAAAGCAGAACAGAAAAGCCATGACTGTACAAAAATGATTCTGGCCCCTTATGCCTCCCTTTGTGCTCATGGCACCAGAATAGATGTGCTTATAGCACCAGAACAGAAATTATCATCGGATCCGAAAAAGAACTTGTTTTCAGATTTCAGAGCTCATTTCAGATTTTCCCTGACACAGACAGGATCTCACAGGATCCTGTCCCCATATAACTCCCTTTTCATAGCACACAATCATATCATGTCATTTCAGAACAAATCCAGACAATTTCAAAAATCGTACGAAAACCCGGCGGCATAACGGCAGTATACAGAATTTACACAAAATTCACCAAATCAGAATTTTACCAAATTACCACAGAACATTCACAACAACATTATAAGACTTTTATTCTACTGCCAAAACATTTACATACATCGTGAAAATTTAAAGTCAACAGAAAACGCCGCCAAATCAAAATTATTTGGTAAAAAATCTCAAGAAAATAATCAAAACGTGCACACTCAGAACTTCAATAACATACCAAAAGTTACGCGGTAAAAAACTGAACCAGTCGGAAAATACGGACAAAATTCGCTAACGAAAATGAAATCCGGACAGAAAACTCGTTCAAACTTCACCGTTATGAAAATTGAGAAAGGCGGAATGTGCCTTACCTTGCGTACACCAATTTCTTGAACTGTCTCGACGGACGAAAATGGCCCGGCGTTGTCCAAAAATCAACTTTTCCACTTTAGCCCTCGACCTTCTCTCTCCTCAAAATGATTTTAGATATTTTTATAATTTTCTCTCTCTTCAAAATGAGCTGATTTCAGCTAAATAATGGTCTGATCGGCCCGGCCGATCGCACGATCGTCCTGGTCGATCTGAACAAAATCCCATCGGCCTGGGACGATTTCTCAGGACGATAATTAATTTTCTTGGACAATAAAAACCCCTATTCTCTGACTTGAGCCATGCTCTGATCGTCCCGGGACGATCCTTACAGGAAAATTTTCCTAGAACTTCTGTACATATTCTGGAACAAACTTTGAGCTGATCGTCCCGGGACGATCCACGATCGGCCCGGACGATATGAGCAAAACTGCTGTTACACATCGTTTCTTCGGGGAAATGGGCCGGGAGTTGAGGTTGATCAATGCTGGTCTTGACAGGAACCAAGCCGCTCGAGCAGCAGGGCCGGTCATCGGACAGGCGATGAGACGTGGGTTCATGGGAGATGAAGAACATCAACAAAACGATCGGGCACCTGTGATGATAGATTCAGACGAAGAGATTGACCGTGCTCGGTCTTTGGAACAATGGGATTCCGACGGTGAGATGATTCTACATCATAGAAGGCATGCTAGAAGAGACCGGACATAGGGAGATTTCCGAATTAAATTGGACATACCATTCTTTGATGGTAGACTGCATATTGAGGACTATCTTGATTGGGAAAGATCAGTTGAA